>NW_025048207.1:417500-422500 GCF_018831695.1 Puntigrus tetrazona
CAGGAGCGTGTGTGTGTGTGTGTGTGTGTGTGTGTGAGGAGCAGGAGTGTGTGTGTGTGTGTGTGTGAGGAACAGGAGCATGTGTGTGTGTGTGTGTGTGTGTGTGGTGCGAGGAGCGTGTGTGTGTGTGTGTGTGTGAGGAGCATGTGTGTATGTGTGTGTGTGTGTGTGTGTGACTCTCTCTCTCTCTCTCTCTCTCTCTCTCTCTCTCTCTCTCAGGTGTGGGGATCAGGTGTGTGTGTGTGTCAGCGGTCAGGTCAGTGTGGTGTGTCCTCTGCTGGTGATTCGTGGGAAGCGGTTCTTCTGTCTGGTCCTCAGTGAAGAAGGGTCCTCAGTTCCTGTGTTCATCACAGTCAGTGCCTCAGATAATATATAATGATTCTTCAAAACGGAGGTTCTCCATTGATGCTCCAGAGACACATCACCGGTGATCTACATCCTCATCTTTCTGTGTTTGATCGGGTGTTTGTTGTTCCGTTCTGTTTCAGGAAGCCAAGCATCAGTACTGGAGGCAGTGTGTGTGTGTCGGCCGGAGTGTGTGTATCTCGTCTCTGCGTGTGTGTTCACTTCAGGGGATGCAGGGCCAGCGTGTGCTGACAGACAGCTGTCAATCACGCCTCCATCCGCACCTGCAGAACCGGGAGAACTCAGAGGATCCAGACACACACTCTGTCACTGATGACACACACTCAGCCGACACACACTCCGCTGACACACACTCCGCTGACACACACTCCTCTGACACACACTCCGCTGACACACACTCCGCTGACACACACTCCGCTGACACACACTCCGCTGACACACACACAGACTCCATCAATGATGACACACACTCCGCTGACACACACTCCGCTGACACACACTCCGCTGACACACACTCCGCTGACACACACTCCTCTGACACACACTCCGCTGACACACACTCCGCTGACACACACTCCGCTGACACACACACAGACTCCATCAATGATGACACACTCCCCGCTGACACACACTCCGCTGACACACACTCCGCTGACACACACACAGACTCCGTCACCGCTGACACACACTCCACCGACGCAGTGTTCAGGTCCGGTTCTGCAGTCAGAGTCAAGCGTTCCAAGCTCATCAGCTTTAAGGTATTAAAATAGAAATAATTAATTTGTATTTTAAAAATGTTCATTTTGTGTTAAAAAAAAAAAAAAGGGAAAATCCCATTTACTAAAAACATGAAAAAAACAAGGATAAGGCATTTATAAGAGAATATGGTAACACAGTAAGGTATCAATTTTTATTATCAAAGTTATCAAATCATGACACGGGTCATGATTTAAATGCGTCAGTAAATGATGAAATAAACATTAGCTGAGTTTTAGAAGAAATTAAGTAATGAAATATTGCAGGACACACTTATGTTATACTCTGAAAAGTAAGCAGGTGTGACCTTTGACCTGTGCTATGACTGGTTCTGATTGGCAGGGTACGGTCACGAAGATCTTGAATGCAGAGGCGGGGCTTTATGAGATTGACGGACAGGTGGGGCTTTGTCTGGCCTATCAGCCGGCTCAGAAATGGGGCGGCGGCTTGAGGCCGGGGGCGGAGATTCAGGTCAGCACAAACTTCAGTAGAAGATTAATTATTTCTGTGAAAAAGACACAGTTTTAAAGGCTTTGAACGAATCAGCGACGCAGACCACGGGAGTGTTTCTCTGTTGTTTGTCTACAGCTTCACAATGTTCACTTCATATACCGGTCTTCCCCGTTTGCTCCGAGTGTGGTTCTGTGTGCGTGTCTGCGCTCCAGCCTGCAGATCACTTCCTTCAGCCGCCTGAGGTCAAAGGTGGAGGTGTCGGGGTCACACGGGCCGCTGCAGCGCCTCCTGCTGGAGAAGAATCTGGGCCCGTCGCAGTATCTCTGGCTCTGCTACTGTCAGGACGCGGTCGCTGAGAGGTGAGTAAATAAAGGGCGCATGACGGAAAAAATCACAATTAGATTTATTAAATGATACCACAGATACTGTAGTTGTCACCTGTGTGTGTGTGTGTGTGTGTGTGTGTGTGTGTGTGTGTGTGTGTCAGGCTGTGTCCTCGCTGGGTGAGAGCTGAGCGGGTGTGTGTGGTAGCTGAGCGGCTGCTGGACGTCGTGTGTGACCCTGAACATAAGACACAAAAGAAGAGAGACATTTACAGAGAGATGATACAGAAGCCACACCAGTGCCCTGTTACTATGGTAACACACATACACCCTGTTATCATCATAGCTTACAAACATACCCATACACACCCTGTTACCATACACACGACCTGATATAACAATAACACACACACACTTGTTACTACTATAACACGCATCCTTTTACCGCAGTAAGACACACACATGCTCCGTTACCACAGTAACACACACACATTCTGGTACTACAGTAACATACATGCCACGCTACCAAAATAATGCACACACGCTCTGTTACCACTGTAACGCACATTTTATGTTCTCACATTAACACATACACACACTCCCTGTTACCACATTAAAACACATGCCATTACTACAGTAACACACATGCTCTGTTACCACAGTAACACACTCCATTAACGTAATAATACACATGTGGTTACCACAGTAACACGCAAACATGCACTGTTGCCACAGTAGCACACACACACGCACGCTCTGTTACCACAGTAACACACACACACACGTGTGCGCTCTGTAACCACAGTAACACACTCCATTATCACGTTAATACACATACGATTACCACAGTAACACACACACACGCACTGTTGACACAGTACACACGCTCTGTTACCACAGTAACACACTTCATTACCACAATAATACACATGCGGTTACCACATAAACACACACACACACACACACACGCTCTGATGACACAGTAGCACACACACACACACACGTGCGCTCTGTAACCACAGTAACACATTCCATTACCACAATAATACACATGTGGTTACCACAGTAACACACACACTGTTGCCACAGTAACACACTCCATTACCACAATAATACACATGCGGTTACCACAGTAACACACACACACTGTAACCACAGTAACACACATGCCTTATCACTGTAAAACACCCTTTGTTATCAAATAACACACGCACTTATGCCTTGTTACCACAGTAACACACACGACGTTACCACAGTAACACACACGTATGTTCTATTACCACAGTAACACACACGTGCCCTCTTACCACAGTAACACTTAGGTTTTCTTTTAAGCCCTGGCTGAGTGTGTAGTAACGGTCAGTGTGTCTCGGTCAGTTCTGTGTGTGGTGGCCGTCTACGGCGCTGTGGTCTCTGAAGCAGCTCTCTGATTGGATGAGGCACGAGGTGTGGTCTTCGCTCTCGCTGGCGTCTCTCCTGCCACCGTCTGCGGCTCACATGACTGCGCTGGAGCTGAACTCGGCTCTGTCCTGGTCCGTGCACACTGTCCAACTGACGGACGTGGCCCCGGAGCCGCTGCTGTTACTGGGGGTCCTGGAGCTGGACCCGACCCGCGCCACGCTGCAGCTCAGAGACCAGACACACACACTCGACTGCTTGTGTGTCTCAGAAGACAGAACCGCACATATCAGCACGGCCTGGCAAGGTAATGATCAGCATCGGTTCATTTAAATATACACTTTAGTTTGTGCTCTTTTTGTATATGTAGGCTAACCAAAGAATTTAAAACTGAAAAAATATGTTGAGTGTTGGTTGAGGCTCTTATGGCTTATTGCTGGAGTTGTGATGTTGTGTGTGTGTGTGTGTTTGTGTGTGTCGTAGGTTGTCTAGTGTGTGTGCAGCGGTGTACGTTAGTCATGGAGAGGTTCATGAAATCGCAATTTCCTTCCTGGAAACACCTGGATCAGCCGAGTTACATCACACACAAAGACTGCAGGTATACACACACACACACACACACAACAAAAACTGCAGCTATGTAGACACACACAAGCACTGCAGGTATACATGCAGATATTCTTTATAAAAGTTATGTCTCGTTCACACCCCCCTAAAACGACTCGTTTAAACACGCCCCCACTTCTCTACATCACAGAGTGGGTTTATTTGCATAGGGAGCTATTGTTCTGTGTGTAGTGTTGCTGCGGGCGCCATGTTCCGGAGACGCTGTGTTTCGTCGTGACACTGAAACTACTTTGTTTGTGTTTCTAAAAGAGAACACAACTAGAAATCAGTGTTGTGTTTATAACACTGTTCAGAACAGATGAACACAGATATTAGAGTGTGTTCAGACTGAACAGAGACTAGAAAGAGACTCTACAAGAACAGTCTGGAGCTTCTGACTCACAACCTTTAAGTAAGTTATGTTTTCCTTAAAAAAACGATTAAAAGATTCATTTATCTGAGTTAAGTTGGGTACTTGAACTAAACTTGCAGTACTGCTGCTACTAAAATTATTAAAACAATACAAAAAACGTAACTTTTTTTCAAAGTAACGATCAAAGAACTTTTTTTTTTCAATGTTTTAATTTGAATAATAAAACTGAATTTTGAGAATCAGAATCGTGAATCATTGAAACAGACGACACATTTTCAGACAAAAAATACATTTCCTAGAGCTCTGTTATTTTAAAAATTATAATAAATTGTTCAAGTGTTATGAATTCAATTAATAAGCTATCTGAATAATCACATTTAGTCAAACGCTGTAGAAATGGAATTGGAGTGAAATTGTAAAATTGAATAGGACAAAAATAATAATGCAGTTTCAATGAAATATCATGCGATATCGCTAAAAATGTTATTTCTGTAAAAATGTATGATTTTAATTAATTTGATTGAAATATTAAATTTTTATAAAATAATTTCAATTAATATAATTCAATATAATAATTTTTATTATAGAAACCTGACACAGGTGTGTGTGTGTGTGTGTGCAGGTTGTATCTCCAGCTGTGTGTGGATGATCTGATCATCATCAGTCCGTCTGCTGCCATGAGCCGCTGTCTGATGGAGGACAGGCAGGCGGGCCGAGCGAGCGCT
>NW_025048207.1:430000-450000 GCF_018831695.1 Puntigrus tetrazona
TACTAACACGCACGTGCAGTAAAACATATAAAGCTACACAGAGACAACCTAGTCTGAAATAATCCTACAGAAACACTACTAGAATCAAACTAGTTTCAGTTCAGGTGAACTTCACTGTGATTCTGCACCTAAATATAATCTAAACATTAATATCCCTTATGAAAGCCAACCATTGCTTTACTAAATAAATCAATGCAAACATTTCCACGAGAGTTTATTATCATATTTATATCTAGCATATGGCAATACACATGCCTTTAATGTAAAACTAAAAGTGGCCTGTTAGGAGCTTTTTGATGTTTCAGTCAACAGAGCAGCAGATTTTAGGAACTCTTTATTTACAGCCAAGCAATATTTTAACTCCTTAAAAGTCTACTGCCAGGAAATATAGTACAGTGTCCAGAGCGTGTTTACTCATATTCTGAATTTATTATCATATGAGCGTGAACTTGATCCGTCCAGCGAATATATAGCGCTTATTTTAAACTCAAATGATTGCGCAGTAATGGTTTGTAACGAAGCATCTGAATGGTTCACTATAGAGAAAGAGGAGTCTGACAAAGAAAGCTGCTCGGCTGCATTCGTGAGAAAGCCAAGGTCACAAAAAGGCAGATAGTTTTAGCACACGGTGCATCTATTTCTTCACACTTCTGCACTTTCTCTCAAGTAGGGTTTTGGCTAACCACCTCGCGTTTGTTCGAAAATCCAGTTTTTCTTAGTTTTTGTTTTGCTGCCTAGTTCATTTTTTTTTCGGAGCCTGTGGCATTTCCTTCAGGAATCTTTCTAAGAATAGAAAGGCGATGAAATTAAATGACAAAAGTATTTAGAGGGTTGATAAAGGTTTTTCAGCTCGCTTGTGTTCATAAAACATGCTGCTAAACATTCAGTGGAAATTGTAAAAATGTATTTTCAAGGGAATAATCAACAATTATTGAAACGGTTTATAATGGTGTGTGTATTTTATTAGTTTCTCTGCAGAGTAGTTTTGTTCCCCTCGTACTTTCTTTCTCGAGTAACTTTTCAGACTTTCACTCATAGAAATATTCTCTCTCTCACTTTTACTCGGGGACTTCACCCGCCTCTGGGCCGCCCAGCAAACGCCCCGACGTTTAGAGCCGCCTCAGTCACGCGACGCGGCCTTTTAAAACGCCTGCGCTCCGGATCGTGACACTTTGTGGAGCACAGCTGATAGAGGCATCAGAAAAACCAGATCAGAGCTTCTCAATCCGGATCTGACCGAAGCAAAGCATGGACATCAGGTGAGGAGACTCGCATGAGAACTTCAGAAAATAATCAGGCTTCTGATGTCTTCGCATTGTTCAGAGCATTAAAAAAGGTTTAGCAAAAAATAATAAGAATGCACGACATTCAATCCATACTTTACTGCGTGTGCTTGTTTGAGGACGTCGGGACTCGATTTCTTTAAAATAACCAAATCATTGATACATTTTTGGTTTTCAAGATATTTTCTGTTTAACCAACTATAAAAACGTCTCTCAACTTGGTTGTAACAGAATTTTATCCATTTTTATTTGGACAAAATATGTGTAAAATGCTCATAAACGGGTTTTCTCAGTATATGCAATGTACCTGTAAACTAAATCAAATTTGCATGTTAATGTGTTTTTGGGAAAACATGAAAAAAGTAGTGCAATAATGGGAGTAATAATTGGTATAATTATTATAATAATAATTCTTTCCCTATTCATGTTTTGCAAAATGCTTTATATATAATAAACCTATATATATATATATATATATATATATATATATATATATATATATATATATATATATATATCCCTTATATGAGGACATCTACCAAATCAACATAACAGAAAGTCATATTTTTTATTGGAAACCCTATTTTTCAGATTGATTCGTGACACACAACGTAAAATGAGATTTAAATGATAATTGCAAAATATGGTCATTATCCAAAATATAACGTCCTCGTATGAGGACGCAAGGTCTTGAGAGGTTAAGACTGATTTATTACAATAATTTCATGCTTTGTTTCGGCGGCACAGGGGCCGTTTACAGGACAGACTGACCGAGTACGTCAGCGACACGATCGGCTGCATCGAGACTCTAAAAGACTTCTGTGACCAGGAGCAGGAGTGGGCCTCGGGGAGAAAGGCAGAGATCGAGAAGTTGAAAGAAATCGGTAAAAATGACGACGTGGAGGAGGAGAAGGAGAAGAAGATGGAAGTCGTCCTCAGAGACACGATAGAGGGTCTGAAGAAAGTGGAGTCGTTCCTGGAAGCGATGGAGAAGCTGACGGTGACCTCGAGAAGCGTCTTCGTGGAGCGGGTCTTCCTTCTGCGAGGAGAGAGACCTGAAACGGTGCAGTCAGTCATCTCGGACGCCAAAATAGATGCTCCTATCCTTCTCCAGTTCAAAAAAAAACCAGAATCCTTCTTCCAGCCTATGTTCGATAATCTGGAAATCCTGATCAATCAGCTGATTAACTACATAACCAGGACAAAACACCTTTGTCACAGAGTGAGACAAAAGTGAGTCTTTACTCTGCTTTAATCAACGAAAGATAATTGACATTAGTGTAGCGGAGAGACAGCTAACCAGTCGACTTTATAGTACCGCTGTAAAATTCACTAGAGTTTTGATTTCTTCATTCGTAGAAGCTGACGAGTCTGTAAAAAATGTTCGTTAAAACTGAAACAGTGTTAAACTCATCGTGGGGTTCAAACAGATGACCTGAAACAGTTTTCATAGCATTTTAATTTTAATAATCTCTCATTAATAATCCAGTTTGGTTTATTTCACATCCTTTTTGCCATCATTTAATAGATTCATTCACAACATTTTATTCCAAAAAGTATTATTTTTCTCCAAATGCAACCATTTGTTCTCATTATTAGAAAAACGTATTTTGCACAATTGATTCAAAAAGCATTGCTCCTTCTGTCTTAACGAGCTGAACACAGAGCTATGATGAAGGGTACGATTTTCCATGTCTTACCCGAAGCAGCATCGTTTCGCTTCAGATTTCTGCTAAATAACATAATTAGATCAAAATAAATGATTCATCTCTTCACGTTTTCTCAACAGTTCAGTTCTGGCTGTGGACATCTATAAGTAAGTATATACGTTTCCGTCTCATTCAAGGTTGATGAAAAAACGGAAATGGGTCTTTTTTCAATTACACTGCAATTCTTCACAGCCGTAACAGTCACGAGCCTTTAGTGCAGCTCATTTTGGACGCGGACGAAGACACCATGAGTCAGATGCATGACACTCTGGAGCAGTTGTCTCAAATCAGGTGAGACCTCGAGCTCAGACACCTTTGAATCAAATGGTTTGGTGGAAAGCAGCAGAATCGAGTCTGTCTTTCTTCTCGTCCAGGATGAACCCTCGCACCCGGCTGGTGTTCCTCTTTCAGGACGACGCTCAGACGTTCGTAGATGTGTACGGCAAATGCGGCAAGAGAATGTGGCAGTTCCTGGCTGACCTGGAGGAGAGGGCCAAGAAGCTGGACTCAATGAAATATGGGGCCAGCGTCTCCAATGTGGTTGGTAGTTCATTGGGGATTACAGGGGGTATCCTGAGTATTCTTGGAATAGTTCTTGCCCCGTTCTCCGCAGGAGCGTCATTGGCCTTCACTGTGATAGGGGCCGGTCTGGGTGTCACCAGTGGAGCCAATGCCGTTGTAACAAGTATCACTGAGAGCCAAGTCAACCGTTACCAAGAGCAGTCTGCACAAAATTATTTAGATAGTTACAAGGAGGATATGATGAAGATTAAAGAGAGTTTGAAAGAAGTGGCCCACTGTGAACACTGTTTATTGCTGTCCAGTGGAATAGATGCTTCGGCCATTGGCCACAATGCTGCAGACATAGCTCAAACTGGTGCGGGTGCATTTGAAGCATATGCAGCGTATAAAGGCGAGAAAGCAGCTGAAACAGCATCCAAATTTGCAATACAGCACAACGATGTACCCGAGGTGGCTGCACACATGGCTAAGACAAAGCTGGCAAACACGAAAACACTGGGCATCGTAAAGGTTTCTAAAGTTGCGTCTGGCGTCGTGAATGCCCTCTTTATTGGCCTCGACATCTATTGTATTGTTAATGAAAGCATAAGTCTTTCTCAAGGGAGCAAGAGCGAGGCCTCTGACCTCATCCGCTCCAGGGCGGCTCTGTTTAAATCCGAGCTGGAGACCTGGGAGAAAATGCATAATTCCTTATGCATAGGCATAGATACGTTTAGCAAGGACAGGGACACTGTGGAGGGCCCATTTCTCCCTTAAATACTGAAATGAGCTCATTTTTGACGGTGGCCGAGAGAGAAAAGACGCCTGCGAATTAAGAAATCGTTTTCACAATATCATGTTAACGAATTCAAGTCTAAAATAAAGATTCAGCAGTCAAAAAATAAACCGCCATAGCCATTAGCACAAAGTAAATCAGCTTGTTTTTAAGATACGCAAAATGCTTAAACATGCTTATTGCAATTAGCAACTATACATAGAATCTATACTTTATGTTACGTTTAGCTTTTGCTTTTTCAAAGAGATGAAATGTTGAGGAGAAAGAGATAGAGAGAGAGGGAGAGAGGTTTGTTCCTCCCTGAGAAAGAAGAAAGCAAACTTATTTTGTGTGTGATTATAATTTTTGCTTGAGCTGAACTAATCATTAACTCAAAGCTGTGTATTTTGATTTTGAGCTAATCTCTTGCATATTTTATAAGAGATTGTTTTGCCTAATATGTAGTTAAGTAACTAGAAGTAAGTAACTGCCTTCTGAGTATGAAACAGCAATGCTTGTGTTAGATATTTGGTCGCACCTCCTGGTGAAGGCTACTCATTGTCATTTTTTCCTTTTTTTTTGCGTAAGAGATCATCATTTGTTTGCTGTTTGATTGTTTTTAATAAAGCGAAAGCATGAGTGGTGATGCGATTTTAACTCAAGAGTCTATCATTTATTGCAAGTGAACTATTATCGGGATCAAGAGTATATTTCTCATCAACCTCCAGGATCAAGATAATACCTGACTGCATCTCCCATTTAGGAATTTCGGAAATGACTTATTAATCCACAAAACAAACACACAAACAAAAATGCTGAAAGGAGCACGGACCACAAAGGTTCCTTGATGGTGTGAGACTTCACAGCAAAAACGTTTTCACAGCATGCTTTTTGTTTGTTTTAGTAAGGGTATTAGTAAGGTTGGGCATCATTTGAATTCCTAATTTCAATAAATGCATGCATAAATCTTAGATAAACGTATTGCAAAACACAACTAAAAGCCTAACTGAAGAGTAGCAACACACAAAATATAGGACAAACTAAACACTCAACAGAAGGAAAGAACTGCTATGAGGAAGGTAATGGTGTTAATTAAATGACACACCTGAACATAATGAACTGATTAACAGAAGACAGAAACCAGGGGCCTGTACCATGAAGCCGGTTTAGCTGGCCAGGTGTCTTTTATAACATGGAGTTACCTGACCTAAACATCTCCTCTTCTTGCATCATGTACCCCAAAGACCATGGCTGTAATTACAGACCAATCTCTAATCTCCCTTTTCTGTCAAAGATACTAGAAAAGGTAGTATCCTCACAACTGTATTCCTTTTTAGAAAAAAATGGTATCTGCAAGGATTTCCAATCAGGTTTTAGACCGTACCATAGTACTGAGACTGCTCTCATTAGAGTTACTAATGACCTGCTTCTATCATCTGATCGTGGTTTTATCTCGTTATTAGTGCTATTAGATCTTAGCGCAGCATTCGATACTATCGATCACAACATTCTCTTGAAGAGACTAGAAAACTATGTTGGCATTAGAGGAAGCGCCTTAGCATGGTTTACATCATATCTATCTGACCGCTATCAGTTTGTGGCATTAAATGAGGAGGTATCATATCGATCACAAGAGAAATATGGAGTTCCTCAAGGCTCAGTGCTAGGACCGTTACTTTTCAACCTGTACATGTTACCTCTGGGAGATATTATCAGGAGTCATGGTGTTAGCTTTCACTGCTATGCTGATGATACTCAGCTCTATATTTCAGCGCAGCCTGGTGATACACACCAAATTGAGAATCTAACAGAATGCATAGTCGATATAAAAAACTGGATGATGAGTAACTTCTTAATGCTAAATTCTGAAAAAACAGAGGTGCTAATAATTGGACCTAAAAACCCCACATATAATAATCTAGAACACAGTCTATCACTTGATGGCTGCTCTGTTAATTCTTCATCATCAGTTAGGAACCTAGGTGTGCTGTTTGACCGCAATCTTTCCTTCAAAACCATGTTTCTAGCATCTGTAAAACTGTGTTTTTCTTCTTAAAAATATATCTAAATTACGACCAATGCTTTCAACCTCTAATGCAGAAATATTAATTCATGTGTTTATGACCTCAAGGTTAGATTATTGTAATGCTTTATTGGGTGGTTGTTCTGCACGCTTAATAAACAAACTTCATCTAGTCCAAAACCCAGCAGCCAGAGTCCTTACTAGAAGTAGGAAGTATGATCATATTAGCCCGGTTCTGTCAACACTGCACTGGCTCCCTATCAAACATCAGATAGATATTAAAATCTTATTAATTACCTATAAAGCCCTGAATGGTTTAGCTCCTCAATACTTGAGCGAGCTCTTATCACATTATAGTCCTGCACGTCCGCTGCGTTCTCAAAACTGCTGGCACAAGATCCTTTTCCTATCTAGCACCTAAACTCTAGGCACAATCTCCCTAACTCTGTTCGGGAAGCAGACACACTCTATTAGTTTATATCTAGATTAAAAACACATATTTTTAACCTATTCTACACATAACACACCAACACACTTTTATTATTTAAATCTGTTAAAGGAGTTTACAGCATCTACGCTAATATTAGTCCTGTCTCTTTCTCAGTCTGTTTTCAGTTTGTATCCAGACTAGATGGTGGATCAGCACCCAGAGATTATGTTCATCAGAGACCAGAACACCTAGATGCGCCCGTGGACAGATCACTGGATCCAGACGTACACACACACACACACACACACACACACACACACACACACACACACACACACACACACACACACTCACACACACACACACACACACACACACACACACACACTCACACACACACACACTCACACACACACTCACACACTCTAAGTCATTTACACTCTCTGACACAGCTGTGTTTAAAACTGAACAGGAAGTTAAGTGCTGGTCGTCCGGTCAGAGGAGAACTGGTCTCAACTGAGTCTGGTTTCTCCCCAGGTTTTTCTTCTTCATTCTGTATGGATGGGGTTCTGGTTCCTCTGTCTTCTTTGTTGGGGACACTTAACTTCTAGAGATTATCAGTGAATTGATTCCAGAGACTTGGATGACAAAGTTTTTATTCTTTTGTCTGGCCTTGACACATGAGGCTTGGAAAGAGGCTTACTTGAGTATAACTTCGTTAAATATTTCAGAAATCTTTGGTATTTCTCTTTGAAACATTGCTATTCAAGACTCCCAGTCTCTATGTACCGTAATATGGTCTTGAAAATGCAGAGTTGCAGAGTTGATTTGGTTCTATTTTCTCTGTTTAAATCATGTTTTGATCCTCTGTTGTCCTGCTATTTTGAGTATTATCAATGACGTTGTGCCAGCTGCTCTTAAAATTGCTGCTGTCACCCCACTACCAAAAACCAAAACATAGACTTTGATAACGTTCGCTAATCTTCCATCCCTTGCTAAGATTTTAAAACCAACTGTGGCTTCTCAATTGCTTTAACATCTTTCTTTCAATCATTTTTTTGAGCCACTTCAAGCAGGATTTTGTAAACTCCATAGCAGTAAAACAGCTTTAGTGATTTGTTAATGGCTTCTGATTCGGTTTATCTATCCTAGTGGCGCTTTTGACACTATAGATCACTCTCTTCTATTCTACCATTTAGAGACTGTATTTGGAGTTTCTGGTTTTGCTGAGTCCTGTCTCTCTGATTGCAAGCAGTTGGTTGTAACGGGTGGATGCAGGTCTGAAGTCAGTGCCTTGTACTCTGGTGTCCCCCAGGGTTCTGTTTTGGGCTCTTTACTTTTTAGTATTTAAATTTTTACCCAAGGAAAACTTTTAAGAACAATTGGTCTTAACTTTCACATTCATGACAATGACACTCAGATTTACGTACATTCAAACCCTGATGTCAATATGCCTGTGTTTTTTCTTTCTCAATGATTTACAGAGATTCAAAAATGAATGTCTTCTCTGTCTAAACACTGATAAGCCCGAAGTAATGCTTATTGGTTCACTTCATCAGTTGGGGGGTGATATTTGACAATAACTTAACATTTGAACCACACATTTGTAATACAGTTATATATTCTTTTTTTCATCTCAGAAACATTGCCAAAATACATCCCATGTTGACTTTTTCTGTGGCTGAAAAGTTAATCAACACTTTTGTGTTTTTGAGTATTGATTATTGAAATGCTTTGCTGATTAGGACTAAAGCTACTCTAAGTAAATTACAGTTGGTGCCAAATTCAGCTGCTGGATTACTGAATAGGACCAGTGCATGGGAGCACATTACAGTTTCTTTGGAAAAATGGCACTGGCTTCCTGTCAGTCTTTGTATTGATTATAAAATTTTCATGCACACTTATATGGGTTTAACCCACTATACATCCACACATGCTCTTTGGTCTGCTGAAGCAGGTCTTCTAACAATCAGGATTTCTCATTTGGTTCTGTATTGTTCTGTATTGTTAAAAAGTGCTACATAAATAAAGTGAAATTAAGCTTCTACATTATGTGTATATATTATTTCATCCATCCATTTTCTTCTGCTTATCCGAGGCCAGGTAGGGACGCCCAGACCTCCCTCTCCCCAGACACTTTCTCCAGCTCTTCCAGTGCTCTTCCAGCTGAGAGACATAGTCCCTCCAGTGTATCCTATTCCCCAGGGCCTCCTTCCGATGGGACATGCCCTGAACACCTCCAACGGGATGCCCAAGCCACCTTAGCTGGCCTCTCTCAATGTGGAGGAAGAGAACTCCTGTCCATAAATATAATTAACAGGACAGGTGATAAAGGGCAGCCCTGTTGGAGTCCAACATGCACCAAGAATAAGTCTGACTTACTGCCGGCAATGCAAGCCAAGCTCCTGCTCCGATCATACAGGGACCAGACCCCATACTCCCAGAACTCCTCCCAGGACACCATGAGGGACACGGTTGAATACCTTCTCCAAATCCACAAAGCACATGTGGATTGGTTGGGTAAACTCCCATGAACCCTGCAATACCTAAAGAGCTGGTCCAGTCTTCCATGACCAGGATGAAAGCTGCATTGTTCCTCCTGGATCCGAGGTTCGACTATCGGACAAATTCTCCTCTTCAGTACACTGGCATAGACCCTCCTGGGGAGGCTGAGGAGTGTGATCCCCCTATAGGTGTAACACACCCTCCAGTCCCCGTTCTTAAAAAGAAAAAACAAGTCCAACGGTGCTGTCCCCAGCCTCCACAAGATGCCACAGTTTTGTGACCTTAAAGACCGGGTTGGACTGTAGCATGGTAGAATACTAGTTAGGTATGCAGGAGTTAAACTGTTCAGGGCCTTATAGGTGACTCAAAATATTTTTTAACTGATGCAGAACTTATTAGGTAGCCAGTGCAGAGACTGTATAATTGAGGGTATATGATCCTCTTTTCTCGACCTGGTAAGGACTAGCAGCAGTATTTTGGACTATTTGTAGCTTGCTTATCGAAGATGCAGGACATCCTAGCAATGCATTACAATAGTGCAGTCTAGAGGTCATGCATGCATGTATTAACTTTTCTGCATTAGAAGCATATTTCGTAGCTTGGCCATGTTTCTAAGATGGAAAAATACTTTTTTTTCTAACATGGGAAATAAATTGCTGTCTAATATAATGCCCAGATTTTTGACAGTAGAGGAAGTAACAGTACATTAGTTACAAATTGTAACGTAAAAGATTCTGAGTACTCTTTTTGGTCCAATAAGTAATATCTCTGTCTTTTCTCTTATAGAAGAAAATGACTGGTCATCCAATCTTTTACAGTTTTAACACACTCTGTTAGTTTAGATGTGTTTGAAATTTAATTTGGTCTTGTTGAGATATATAGTTGAATATCATCCGCATAGCAATGCAAATTAATTCTGTGTTTTCTAATAATATTACCAAGGAGCTACATGTATATTGAAAGTAGCAGAAAACCTAGGACAGATCCTTGTGGTACTCCTTACTCCTTTACTGGTAATAAATGAGATGACTGTCCATTTAAATAAACAAAATGGTAGTTATTACATAGGAAGGATCTAAACCATGTTAAAGCCTGTCTTTGAATATCTGTATTTTATAATCAGTGTGCCATGATCTACATGCATCAAGTAAAACTAGCAATGACATGCAGCCTTGGAATTACGTAAGAAGTAAGTCATTTGTAATTTTAACAAGTGCAGTTTCTGTGCTATGATGGGCCCTGAAACCTGTCTGAAATGCTTCACAGAGAGTTTTTTTTTTTGCAAGAAGCCTCACAATTAAGCAGATACAACTTTTGAAACTTGAAATAAAGGTAGATTTTAAATTGGCCAGTTCATTAGGATCTAGTTAAAGTATTTCAGTTATTAAGGCTTATTAAAAGGTTCAATAACCACCAGCTTGAATTATTTTGGGACACTGCCTAAAGATAACGATGGGTTAATAATATTGATAAGCAGTTCTTCTGCTACGGGCTACATCTCTTTCAGTATTTTAGGGTACAGTGTCTAATAGGCATATTGTTGGTTTAGATGCAGTGATAAGTTTATTTAGCTCTTCTTGTCCTTTAGTTGTAAAGCACTGTAATTTTTCTTTGGGTGTAATGAATGAAGCGAAAGCGATAGACGCTGTAGAATATAAATTTGTTATTGTATTTCTAATGTTATTTATTTTACCAGTGAAGAAATTCACAAATTCATAAAGTCATTATTATTGAACTGGTGGTCTGCACACAGTAGCCAGAGAAAAAGAGAGGAGAGATTTCTTTTTATTATTTTTCCCCAAAATGAGACTTCTGCTTATTAGTAATAATACTGAAGTACTTTGTAATACAGTAGCTTGGGTAGTTTTTCAGGAGACATCTTTTTTTCTCTTTCAAGAGTCATATTATTTTTTTATTCCTTAACTTTTACTTAAGTACAATTTCTTATTTCTCTGAATATATGTGACATTTTAATAACTGTATGGCAGGCCAATGCACAGCAAATGAAAAAAACAAACAAACAAAAAAAGAGCATGCAAATAGAAAAAGGTTTTGCTGTGAAGTCTCACACCATCAAGCAAAATGCGCTGTGAAAACAGAAATGTGCTGCTAATCTGTACAGACCACATCGGAAACCTCTGAACAGTGTCAAGACATGCTGAGAAAGTACACCATTACTGTAACTGTGAGATCTTATGCAAGCTGGATACTTTTACAACCTTTTTTTTTTTCTCTCTCTCTCTCTCTTTTTCTCTATATATATATATATATATATATATATATATATATATATATATATATATATATATATATATATATACACACACACACACACAAAGAGTAATTTTACATAAAATGCTACTTAATATTTACAGATAATTCCTGTAAATGGGAAAATATTTCAAAATCATTCAAAATGATGTTTTTATTAGCCTACCATAGTAGAATCATGTGTAGTGTCATGTGAGGGTATTCAGCATAGATAAGTCTTCTACTGTAATGTAATGACAAATTCTGTATTTTTTTCATGCAAATTCAGTGTAAAACAGCAAAAAGGATGTCTGTGAATTTTACTGTATGAAGCTGAAAAACTACATTGTTATAGTTAAACTGTAGTGCTTTGTTTCATGAACTAGAACGATATGGATTACGTTTATGCTTTCTACATGAAATATTTGCATAATCAAAATGTTGCCATACTCACCCATTTCATGCCTCAACAGGCCTTGGAGAATTTTCCAAAAAAAAGAAGAGAGATAACATCTTGGAAGGCAATCATTTTTACCTCTGCATATTTTATGCTTTATAAAGTAAGAAAAACACAGAATTGTACAAACTTGTACTATCTTGTGGCATAAAGAGTAGTATGAGAACTGGAAATTTTTATAACTCTCTCAAATTGTAAAGCACAGAGACCATGACAAGAAATAAAATAGGACAGATGACACAGAGCCACAACAATAGAGAAACATCAATGAAATTAACATGGAGTCCTTTAGCCGGGCTGGGGTGTCCCAAAAGTAGGGAGGCTAGGCACCGGGCATCAAGCAGACCACACTGTCCCAGCAACAGCAATATAAGAGCATCGCTGCGGAAACCAACCAGCTGCACAAAGAATGTATTAAACCTATGATATATGCCATCTATGAACTAAACGCCAACCGCACGTACCTCAAACTCAGCGTTGGTTTTTGAAAATTGCGAGCGAGGAACAGACCAAGTGAAGGTGCGCAAGAGTGATTTTGCACCTTTTTGTGAAGGCACTGCAAGACGCCTTTCGTTGGCAGAGCGTAGGCACCTGGAGGGAACATATGATTTAATTAGTGAGTGTAAGTACGAGGGAGCGGAGCCTGTGATTGTCCTGTAGGCCAGCATCAGGGATTTGAATTTGATGCGGGCATCTATAGGAAGCCAGTGTAAACTAATGAAGAGGGGCGTGACGTGGGCCCTCCTTGGTTCGTTGAAGACCACCCTTGCCGCTGCATTCTGGACCATCTGAAGAGGTCTGGTTGTAGAGGCTGGGAGACCAGCAAGGAGGGCGTTGCAGTAGTCAACGGTTTTCGGGGAAACCCTTTATATATACCTGTGGTGCTGCCCAATCTGCCAATAAAAAGGTATACATTTCCCGCGAACCGTCATTCACTTCAGTCTACCCCCTCCACTTTTGCATCGCCGACCCGACAATGCCAAAACGAATAGTAACCTCACTGTCTCAATTCCCATTTCTAAAAATAGCCCCTATATGATTGGACTCAGAATGTATTGACATACGTGGAAGGTGATGGGAATTGGAGTGTTCGTCTTCCCCCTTCAGGCACCAAAACTGAAATCCGAGCAAGACCAATGTCTAGCACCTCTAATTTGACAGAATTACCCACAGGTCCTAAAACAGCCAGATCCGACACTCCTTCTGGTGACTGAGCTCTGTGGCGTACAGGCAAATTAAATATCACCCCCTCCCTACTTGAGGTAGTGGGACCTCTAGCCATCACCTGCACCAAATCTACATCCTCTTCCTCTTCCTGCATAGGTACTTCTGGGCATTCTAATCCCTGCTCAAAATATGTCCCCAAAGCAGCATCTCCTTGTACTCGCTCTTTAAAGAGTGAACAATGCACATTCTTACCTTACTCAAATAACCCCAAGGAGCAAAGGAGTAAACCCCTCCCCTTCCTGGGGGGCCCGCACTACCTGATGCTTGTTCGAGCTCCACATATCCTGAATCTTATGTCGACCCTTATGGACATGTTCTCTAAGGTACACCAACTGGCCCTCTACCAAGGGTGCATCCCTCACATGCTGATTGTGTTTAATCTCGCGCCGGCTAGCAGCCAATTGCAGTCGCTCCCGGGCTCCTTCAAACGCCACTTGTGGCCTGAATTGGTGCTCCCGGATCCACTCGTGTACACTACCAACCATTGGTTCCTGTACCCTACCCAACAAAAAGTTCACGGGCAGCCGTGGCTCCTGTCCCAACATTAAAAAATGGGGCGACTCCCCAGTGGCTTGTTGTGGAGTGGTATTATAAAAAAAGACAACCTGGGGCAAACTGGAAACCCAGTCCCTCTTTCTGGATACCGGTAAAGTGCGTAGCAAGTTATGCAGGATGTGGTTAAAATGTTCACATTACCCGTTTCCTGCTGGAGGATTTCTCTACGGCATACAAGCCACACAGTTTGCGACTCAAAATTGCGTCCCTGATCAGAATGTAAATGGCGTGGAATACCAAACTTGTAGAACCATTCATAACCAAGGCCTGAGCAACCATTTCAGCCCACTGGTCCCAAGTAGGAACCGCAAGTGTGTACTTACTTAACACGTCAGTCATCACAAGCACGTTTTCCACACCTGAACTACGTGGCTCTCATACTGTGAAATCAATGACCAGAATTTCATTTAGCCATGATTCCAAAAGATGACCGATAAAACTCTGTGCTACTAGCCTCGTATCTTTAGCTTTTCTCTTTCTTGAGTCCTATTATTTTTTTATTCCTTAAGTAGCAATAAAAAAGTATTTCTATTAGCCTACCATTGTAGATAGTATCATGTGAGGGTATTCAGCATAGACAAGTCTTCTAATGTAATACAATGACAAATTATTTATTTTCTTTTCAGGCAAAATCAGTGTAAAACACCCAAAAAAAAAAAGTCTGTGAATTTTATTGTATGCAGCTGAAAACTACATTTTAACAACAATCATTGTCACTTCAAGCAATAGTTTCATGAACTAGAACGATATGGATTACGTTTATGCTTTCTACATGAAATATTTGCATAATCAAAATGTTGGCATACCCACCCATTTCATGCCTCAACAGACCTTGGAGAATTTTCAAAAAAAGAAGAGAGAAAATATCTTGGAAGGCAATCATTTTTAACTCTGGGTAGGGTGATACTTTTCTCATACTTTTTAGGCCCTGACTGTATTTCCTTGAAACCATTGAGTATCAAACATGTATTGTTCGCAACATCTAGCTAGTGGTGTACCTCAGGGCTTAGGGAACATTTTTGTTCTCCATATACATATCATTAGAATTGGTCTTTCATTTAGAAACATGGCTTTACATATTACTGCTATAGTTATCACACATCTCACCCTTTCGTTCCAGCTGAATATTACAACATTTGCTGCTCACATCTCTGCCTCTTGGACAGAAGTGTCTTACAGAATGTTGAATGACCATCAACACAACCTTGGCATTACAGCAGACTAGATCCTGCAGGTTTGCCCAATGCAACATTAGGAAGATCAGACCCTTCCTTACGGGGGCATTTTTTACGCTTTATAAAGTCAAATCATTAACTTTCAGGTCAAACAGCCATACAGATTTGCCTTAAGGATAAATTGTTCAATGTAGGATGTACTTTATAGAGTGTAAAATATGCTTTGCTTCAGAAGGCCTTTATTAACCGCTGCCTTGTGGAGTATGATTATGAAGGATGGATGCACTTTTTGGAGCTTTAACCATATCAACCATTAAAAAGACAGGAAGAGCCAGGATGTTTGATTATTTTCATCTGAAATAAGAAAGTCATATGCATTGAGGATTAAAAACTGCTAGATTATTTTTCATCTCTTTTAGAAGAAAACAAATACTACCCAAACACAACAATCAATACAGTGACTAAATTAACGAAAAATAAATAAACAATAAATAAATAAATTTCATGAACTATTTTACTTCCAAGATTGATACTATAAGATATAAAACTATGCAGCCGTCAGCTACAGATTTACATCAGTTAGTGAACAATAGATCCCCTGAGGAAATATTACACTCATTCTCTATTATAGGAGAGGAAGAACTGTACAAACTTGTACTATCTTGTAGCATAAAGAGTGGTATGTGAACTGGTATGTGATCACACCAGCCTAGCTACAAGCCCGGAGAAATAAAGAAATTTAGGGAAAAGCATGCAAACTAGTTTAGTCCTTGAAATCACCAACAGAGACGTGAATAAAAAAGTATGAAATTTTATTACTCTCTCAAATTGTAAAACACAGAGACCATGATAAGAAATAAAATAGGACAGATGACACAGAGCCACAACAAAAGAGAAACATCAATGAAATTAACATGGAAGAGTCCTTTAGCCGGGCTGGGGTGTCCCAAAAGTGGGGCCATCAAGCAGAACACACTGTCCCAGGTCCCTATGAATGAAACACACACACACACACACACACACACACACACACACACACACACAAGAGATTACATAACACACCAAAGCTACACCGCACACATTGAAGGAAAGGAAAGCTTCTACTCTCCACACCAGAAAGCCTGCTTACTCTGGCTCACCCCAAAGCAGGAATCATCTCTTTCAGTAATTTAGGGTACAGTGTCTAATAGGCATATTGTTGGTTTAGATGCAGTGATAAGTTTATTTATTTCTTCTTGTCCTATACCAGTTGTAAAGCACTGTAAGTCATTTTTATTGAACTGGTGGTTGTAATGAGATGAAGAGAGGAGAGATTTCTTTTTATTATTTTTCCCCAAAATGAGACTTTTTATTAGCCTACCATTGTATAGACATAGACAAGTCTTCTAATGTAATGTAATGTAATGTAATGAGAAATTATGTATTTTCTTTTCATGCAAAATCAGTGTAAAACAGCAAAAAGGATGTCTGTGAATTTCATTGTATGCAGCTGAAAAACTACATTATGCATTTTAACAACAATTATTGTCACTTTAAGCAATAGTTTATAGTTAAACTGTAGTGCTTTGTTTCATGAACTAGAACGATATGGATTACGTTTATGCTTTCTACATGAAATATTTGCATAATCAAAATGTTGGCATACCCACCCATTTCATGCCTCAACAGAAAAAGAAAGAAGAGAGAAAATATCTTGGAAGGCAATCATTTTTACCTCTGGGTAAGGTTATACTTTTCTAAAACTTTTTAGGCCCTGACTGTATTTCCTTGAAACCATTGCATATCAAAAATATATTGTTAATACCAAATTTAATATATCACTTTAATTCAACATCAGTGAAATGGTAAGCTTGATATGCCTACAACAAGTGCTGGTGATGGTGCTGCTGGTTCTTCACAATTGTCCACCTGATTGTCCTAAAACAAAGGGTGTCTTAGGAAGCACACTCCAGCAGTTCAAGGCAGCTCAGCCCTCTGGGAGTCAGGGTATTAACAGTAATATACTGTAATTTAATCAAATTTGACCGTAAAGTCTATTTTTTTGCTTGTGATTTTGTAAAAGGGTTATTTTCTGTAATTCACCGGCCCTGCTTCCAGTCTTTTTGCCATTTTTTCATGTTTTTATTTTTTTAAGTGTGTACAGAAAACATTAGAAACATGTAAAGGAACCGCAACAAGTGACAGACCTCTGAACCGTGACAAGACGTGCTGAGAAAGTACACCTTTACTGTAACTGTGAGATCTTCTGCAAGCTGGATACTTTTACCATTAAAAAAATGGCCTCTATGTAAGTATAGTTTTTGTGTTTTTTTTTTAACCTCTTTGAAAAAGCAGAAGCTAAACATAACACATGTACACACTATATCTGTGGTTGCTGATTGCGATAAGCATGTTTAAGCATTTTGCTTATCTTTAAAAGAAGCTGATTCACTTTGTGCTAATGGCTTTGGTGGGTTGTATTTCTAAACTGTCAGCAGCTGGCAGCAAGGGAGACCCAAACAGCAGGAATCTGTTCGCTTTTCCATCACAACCTCGAATTTGAGCACACCTTGTAGTTTTTCAGATATTCTCCCCAAATGTACTTTTGTGTCTTGTTTATTATAATGTCATTCTGTTAGATTCTCAGTTTGGTGTGTATCACCAGGCTGCGCTGAAATATAGAGCTGAGTATCATCAGCATAGCAGTGAAAGCTAACACCATGACTCCTGATAATATCTCCCAGAGGTAACATGTACAGGTTGAAAAGTAACGGTCCTAGCACTGAGCCTTGAGGAACTCCATATTTCACTTGTGATTGATATGATACCTCCTCATTTAATGCCACAAACTGATAGCGGTCAGATAGATATGATTTAAACCATGCTAAGGCGCTTCCTCTAATGCTGACATAGTTTTCTAGTCTCTTCAAGAGAATGTTGTGATGGATAGTATCGAATGCTGCGCTAAGATCTAATAGCACTAATAACGAGATAAAACCACGATCAGATGATAGAAGCAGGTCATTAGTAACTCTAATGAGAGCAGTCTCAGTACTATGGTACGGTCTAAAACCTGATTGGAAATCCTCACAGACACCATTTTTTTCTAAAAAGGAATACAGTTGTGAGGATACTACCTTTTCTAGTATCTTTGACAGAAAAGGGAGATTAGAGATTGGTCTGTAATTTACTAAGTCTTTGGGATCAAGATGTGGTTTCTTAATGAGAGGTTTAACTACAGCCAGTTTGAAGGTTTTGGGAACATATCCTAATGACAATGATGAATTAATAATGTTCAAAATAGGATCTATGACTTCTGGAAGCAGATCTTTTAATAATTTTGAACACACACACACACACTAAGTAATTTAAACTATATAAATAAAAATGAATGAATCAATGAACATCATCAAGTTCTTGTGTTGTATTGCACGTGTTAAGGAATTGAGATTAGTTAGAATAAGTCTTCTTTGTGTTAATGTTTCAAGCTGTCCTGTCCAAAGTCTGCTGGATCTGCTTGCCTTGAAGCTCCAGGGTCTCCAGGACAAATTTATGACATCCTGTTGTCTTGGGTCTCTTTGTGAGATTCAGCCACTTATGTTTCAATGTTCAGATCGAATATTAAATTCTCTGATTACTGTATGTGTAGGACTTAGCTCAATTACTGTAATTCACCGTATCCCAAAGGCTGCAGTACATTTATAGTTACAAGACGGACTTACTACTTGAAAAATCCCCCTTACTGTATGTACAGTACTCAACTTTTTCATTTAAAAATGACAAAAATTCACCAAAGGGTTTTTTAAACGCCTGTAGTACAATCCTAGTGGCCAGACCGATTATTTTGTCGTTATCTTCCTTACTGTACATCCAGTTAATAATTAATCCTAGAAACAATTACTGTGATTCATTAAAATGATTTTATTTTCATGTTCCAGAGGTTTTAGTACATTCCTCGTGGCTATATTGTCTTACTACCAATATCACCCTTACTGTACATAAAATAAATAACTATTCTTGCAAAACATTAATGTATTTCAGCTAAAGGTTTATTTTCATGTTCTAGATGGTGTAGTACACTCATAGTGGCCAGACTGGTTTACTACAGGTGAACGTGTCCCAATATTTCACATAATGTGCAAACAGTTCATAAATAGTATTGAAAAACAATTACAGTAATTGTGAAAACATTAATTACATATCATATGTACAGTAAGGAATCTCTTAAATATACTGTAATTCTCCAAATGTTATTTTTTTCTTCTTTTTTATGCAGCCTTGGGCTGTTTCCTGACATTACTTGGACAATACTTCCTCCTTCTGGAAAAAAAGTGCACTTAAATATTTGTAATGTATTGCAATGCCGAAATTTGAACAACCTTTCCTAAACTTTGAATATATGTGTAATTTTAAAACAAAAGACTTGAAAAGGGTGTTTTTTGTAACAGTGAGAATGTGATTAGTAAAAACATTTTAGCGTATGGTTTCACAATCAGTGACAGAAACGTCTTGTTGAGACCGGAGGAGTATGAAGGAGCCAGGAAGTAAAAAAAACGTTAAAGTCTTTAATGAATCCGCATGAAAAGACGCAACCTCTGAGACGATGAGAAACAGGAAACTCAATGGACAAGAACTAAAACAGGGCAGAGAGAAAAGGGGAGACAGCTGAACACAATGAAGGTGATCAACCAATGGGAACCAGAACTAAAAGAAATATAAAAAAAGGGCAAATATATTGCTGCTGTCAAAATTTGAAGTCTTGAAGTCAGTCTGGCATCAAGGAATGTACTACAACCTTTGAAACATAAAAAACCCTTTTGGTTAATTTCTGCATTGTTTTTAAAGAATACTCATGTGTTGTATGGACATGGGTATTCTTTAAGAAGTCAATCTTGTAAGTCAGTCTTGTTGCTATAAATGTATAACAGCCTTTGGATCATAAATAAAAAAAATGTTTGGTGATTACAGTATTATGTGCTGTATGTACAGTAATATGTTGATTAAACGTACAGTAAGGGTGAACTAGTGACTCCTAGCGGTCTCTGTGAGTACCTTGTGATGCTGTAGGGGTTAGTCAACACACCAGGATTTCATGCACGAGGTACTCAGAGACTTTCTCCACGAATCCGTC
>NW_025048207.1:455000-507500 GCF_018831695.1 Puntigrus tetrazona
CACATCTATACATGTGTATTAATTAATATATATATATATATATATATATATATATATATATATATATATATATATACACACACACACACACACACACACAGACACATAGTTTATGTTAACAAAAAGGTTTGTTTTTTTAATGTTTTATAGCATCTTATTTATGAAGGCTAGTACACTACTACTGATGTCTCTATATAAAAAAATCTCTAATATTTAACCATTGACTATATGTAGTATTGAGTATGCTAACATTACAGCATAACTGAGACCTATCAATCTGAACATTTATTAAACTTAAAAGAAAAACAACTTCTAATTTAAGTGAACTTAGTCTATAGAATTAGTCTATTCGGCTGCTATCACTTTAAGAGCTGCCGCTGCTGAGGATGACGCATATAGAATAACTCTTTTAATGCTGCCTAAATTGCCTTCTTTTTAATTTCATGATTTAACTACATTGCATGCTCAGTTATTTCGCTCATATGATATAAAGCATGCACGTGCGTGTGATTGAAGAGCATGCTTTATAAGCGCAGTACAACATCTGACAGGACAGCGAGATTCATCTTTACTAACATCAAGCCATTCAACTCGAAGACTTAATTTTCCTTGCGCAGGGCGGCGTGGTGTACGTGAACTACGGCCGGCGCGAGGACTTCGATCAGCTGCGCGCGATGGGCGTCACCCTCAACGGGTCCATCGCCGTGGCGAGGGTGGGAGGAGCCGCGAGCTTCGCCGAGAAGGTGTGGCACGCGCAGGAGGCGGGGCTTGTGGGAGTGCTCATCTACCCTGATCCCGCCGACGTCCCCCAGGATCCACGACGACTCGGTCTCCACAGCAACGCCGTCATCTCTGAACACGTGCGTACTGCCACGTCACTCAAAAAAAAAAAAAAAAAAAAATAAAGAGCTGTATAAAAATGTAATAAAATGTCACCAAAATTAAATCGCTTTTTTTTTTTTAAAGATGAAATCATACATTTGCCAAATTTTTTAATACTTGCGAAGTATTTTAACCAGTTAATTTCTGCCTTGCACTTTTTTATGAAAAAATGTTTACTTAATGTGGTGTTTCTAAATGATTTTTTTATACTGCTGTGATTTTTCAGGGAAAAGTGTTTAATTCTAGTTTAAAAAATTATCAAACACATTTTTTTAATTGTTACTTTTTTGAGAGTTGAAATGTGCCAAAATGTGTCTATTTTGGAGACATCATTTACTGCTTTTTAACGGATCTATAAAAATAGTGCTGTCAAACGGTTAACGTTTTTGTAGTTATGTAAACAAAACTTATTTTGGATGGGATTAATCATTTGTCAGCACTAATAATAATAGTATATGAAAAACTGTACTGCTATTTTAAAGGAATTACATTTTTTTTGTCTCTTTTCTTAACAATGAAATAATCTTTTAAGCATTTTAGTTCAGAAATCCATTACATTTCATAATGTTTCTTAATTATGAAGCTTGTCAAACCTCTCCAGCAGAGCTTCACCAGACTTCACTAAAGTTGAAGGTTCACTCTCTATCATGTGTTCAAACACGTCTGGCAGGTGCACCTGGGCTCCGGCGACCCCTTCACACCTGGCTTTCCCTCGTTTAACCACACCCAGTTCCCTTCCACCCAATCCTCAGGCCTGCCAATCATTCTGGCTCAGCCAATCAGTGCCAACGTGGCCTCCAAGCTGCTGAGGTGAGCCCCGCCCCTTTCACGCCTGAATCTCAGCCTCAGTGTCACGAGTGTGATGTGTGTGTGTGTGTGTTTTCAGTCAGTTGACCGGCTCTGATTGTCCACGAGGCTGGCAGGGCCGTTTACCGTACGTTCAGTGTGTTCTGGGGCCGGGCTTCACAGGGCCGGATGAGCGCAGGGTGAAGATGGCCGTGTATAACACCATGAAGCCGGTGCTGCTCAACAACATCTTCGCCTCCATCGAGGGCAAAGTCGAACCCGGTGAGAGCGCCGCATGCGTTAGGAGATTCAGAGAGCCGTAGATCAGCAGAGGAGCGTTTAACCCGCCGTCTGTGTCTCTCAGATCACTATATCATCATCGGGGCCCAGAGGGACTCGTGGGGCCCCGGAGCCGTCAAGTCTGGAGTGGGAACGGCGCTCCTGATGGAGCTGGCCAGAACCTTCAGCAACATGGTGGAAAGCGGTAAACATGTTAATTTTAAAATCAGACACCATTTTTGGCAATACATTAGTATGAAGTCAGAAACTATTAAAAAAAACATTAAAGCAAAGAATTTTGAAAAAATAACATGTCTTTAATAGGGACCTAAAACCTTTTTTTCAGTCGCTTATTCAGGTATCCGTAGTGACAAACCGAGGCTGTTATTTCTGTTCAAATTCTAGGCTTTTACCCAAGACGCAGTTTGCTTTTCGTCAGCTGGGATGGAGGGGATTTTGGGAATGTTGGTGCCACCGAGTGGCTGGAGGTCAGAACTGCTCTCAAATACTGCAGACACATAATAGAGAGAGAGAGATAATGCAGATACTGTGTTTTCAGGGTTATCTGACCATGTTACACCTGAAAG
The DNA here is from genome assembly GCF_018831695.1 of Puntigrus tetrazona. Classification (NCBI taxonomy): domain Eukaryota; kingdom Metazoa; phylum Chordata; class Actinopteri; order Cypriniformes; family Cyprinidae; genus Puntigrus; species Puntigrus tetrazona. The sequence continues at coordinate 457,535 of NW_025048207.1, forward strand.
CTGTGGCGTATTTTAGTCTGGATCAGGCCATCCTGGGTAAGGCGCACACACACACTCACTCACACACACACTCACTCACTAATACACACATTCACTCACTGATTTACACACTCACTCACACACACACACACACACACACACACACACACACACACACACTCACTCTCTCTCACACACACACACACACACACACACACACACACACACACACACACACACACACACACACACACACACACACACACACTCACACACACACACACACTCACTCTCTCTCACACACACTCACACACTCACACACACACACACACACACACACACACACACACACACACACACTCACTCACACACACTCACTCACTCTCTCACACACACACACACTCACTCACTCACTGACTAATACACACATTCACTCACTGATTTACACACTCACTCACTCGCTCACACACACACACACACACACACACACACTCACTCACTCACTAATACACACATTCACTCGCTGATTTACACACTCACTCACTCACTCCTCACTCACTCACACTCACTCACACACACACACACACACACACACACACTCACTAATGCACACATTCACTCACTGATTTACACACTCACACACACACTCAATCACTCACACACTCAAACACACACACGCTCACTCACTCACACACTCACACACACACACACACACACACACACACACACACACACACACACACACACACTCACTCACCCACACACACACTCACACACTCAAACACACACACACATACAACTCACTCACCACACACACACTCACACACTCAAACACACACTCACACACACACACACACACACACACACTCACTCACTCACACACACTCACTCACACACTCACTCATTCATTCACTCACTCACTCATTCACTCACTCACACACTCACTCACACACTCACACAGACACGCACTCCCTCACTCACTCACACACACACTCACTCACACACTCACTCATTCATTCACTCACTCACTCATTCACTCACACACTCACTCACACACACACACACACACACACTCACTCACACACACACACACACACACTCTCACACTCACTCACACACACACTCACACACGCACACTCTCACACTCACTCACACACACACGCACACACTCACACACTCACACACACTTACACACACACACACACACACACACACACACACACACACACACTCACACACACTCACTCACTCACTCACTCACTCACTCACTCACTCAGTGTTCATTGGGGTATCTTGGTGACAACATTGCACAGACTTCCATTGAGTTTCTATCATATTTTTTAATGTGTGTGTGTGTGTGTGTGTGTGTGTGTGTGTGCATGTGTGTTCAGGTGATGATATCCTCTCGGTCCACACCACTCCTCTGCTCGCCGATCTCATCGAAGGAGCCCTCAAACAAGTTTGTGTGTTTTACGGCTTACAAAGATCTGTGGCGCTTCTCAAATTCTGATTCTTTCTGAAAAGCTGCAGACCAGTAATGCGTCTGAAAGCTGAATGTGATGCACATCTGTGATGTGTCTCAGGTGGAGCATCCCAAACACACGGGTCAGTCCATTCTGTCTCTGGTGCGGCGGCAGGGCGGCTGGAGGAACATGTGAGAGTCTGTGTGTGTGTGTGTTCAGTGTTCAGTCTGCTCTCGGACGATCGCTCTGACTCGTGTGTGTTTGTCTGCAGAGTGAAGCCGTTGTATCTGAACAGCGGAGCTTACAGCTTCACCGCCTTCGGAGGAGTTCCTGCCATGCAGCTGCATTTCACTGAAGTAACAGCAACTCTTCTCTTCTCTATCTGCAGTAAAGATGCTCACAATCAGTGTTCAGGGTCAAATGCAAAGACAAAAAGTTAGTTTCTGAGCACTGTTCATAACTGACCAATCACTACAAGCATTTTTATCTCAGATTTCTTATTTGTGAAACACTTTGAGTTAACAAATGTTAACGCAACTAAGTGAGATTCCTGAGAGAAACTTCTCTGTATTTAATGCACTGAAAAATAACTGGTGTTGGGTTTACTTTAAAAAAAATGCTCAGAAATAGAAAGAAATAGCAAGAAATGCATTCAATTAAATGTGAAATGATGAAAACGAGACGCTTTTAAATGTACTTCATAAAATTTTCACACTTTTTTATTTGCGGATTTTGATGTTCTAGTGCCACAATTCTCCTAAAAGCTTAAATGAGCCTGATTACGTCTTACATACCTCTAAGACATACCTGACATAAACACAAAAGTAAATATTTTTATTATTTTATTTATCAGTATTGTAAGCAAATCATCATATTAGAATGATTTCTGACGGATCATGTGACACTAAAGACTGGATTAATTACAGTTTAACACATTCACATAGAAAACAGCTATTTTTCTAACATAATTTTTTGAATTTTGCTGTTTTTTTTAATGCAGCCTTGATGAGCAGAAGAGACTTAAAACAGAATCAGTGGTGTATGTGGGAAATGTTAAAATCTGTGTTCAGCAGGCTCGCTCGTACCCGTTCGTCAACACTCAGCTGGACAGCATGGGTCATCTGCAGGAGCTGCTTCAGGGTCGTCTGGGGTCAGTGGGTCGAGCCATAGCTGAGCTGGTGGGTCTGATGGTCCTCAAACTGTCCCATGACCACATCCTACCCCTGGACGTCACCTGCTACAGCAACACAGCCCAGCAGCTGAGCTCCAAACTCAACCAGTACACCGCACAGCTACAGGTACACACGCTCACACACACACACACACACACACACACACTTACTCACTCACACAGACACACACACACACACACACACTCACACAGACAGACACACACACACACACACACACACTCAGACAGACACACACTCACTCACTCATTCTCACACACTCACTCTCATACACTTACACAGACAGACACACACACAGACACACACACACATACTCAGACACTCTCACACACACACTTACACAGACAGACAGACACACACACACACACAAACGCACACCGATCATGTCATCTCTCTCTGTTTCCGTCAGGCGCGTGGTTTGTCTCCGCAGTGGGTATTCAGCGCTCGAGGTGATTACAGCAGAGCTGCCAAAAACTTGCACGAGGCCATAAAGAACAGCGACATTCAGGACGAGAGACTCTCCAGACTCTACAACACACGCATCATGAGGGTGAACAAATACATACACACCTAGGAAATAATCAGAACAAGGAAATGATGTTTCGCTATAAACAGATGTCGTGAGGAGCGCGCACTGATAATTATCCTGGCTGGCTTCTCGTTTCCTAATCATGCTATAATCCAGCCAGAGCAGGAGAAGCCTTTAAAATCACACAAGCCTCTTACCTCAATATCTTATTCATAGCATAGATTCTTTTTGGTATCACCATGTCTGAACGTGACCAGTTTCCCGAAACCTACAAACTCGAGGATGCCAGCTTCTTCCTACAATTCAGCATTTTCATCTGCTCCAATTGTGGAAAAATGGACAATTCTGGCTCTGTGTCCATTCTCCCGCGCGCTAATAAGGCCGAGGTCCTCTTGCTGTACTCGACTTACCAAGCAGGCACACCTTCGGCAAATATTTCTCCTCCAGCCAGATGGAAGGAAAAAACTATAAGAAGCCATAATTCTCCCAGCGGAAGACCTGAAAAGTCAGCCTCTGTACCTGGATGAGAAGAAGTCTCTGCCCACTAGGCCACAGCAGAAAGCCCTCTGCTAGCCTCAGCAAAGCCCAAGACCCAAACTCCAGCAGCTCCCCTCCAGTCTCCAGCAGCAGGCACCACGGCTCCAAGGCCTAGCCTAGACCTGCTCCATTCATTAGACCAGAGGAACCCACACCAGCTGCACTGTGCCCAAGTCTCTCTCCCCTATGCCTGGCCACCAGCCCCCCCAATCCACCATCTGGAATAAAACAGCCTCAAATTCCTCCCATTGCTCCAGGACTTAACTCCATTTCTGTCTCCACAGCCATAGGAGCCAGCACAGGCACATAGATGGCTCCACCGACGGCCCTGGCTGTAGCTCCCCCTATTCCTCCTCCCTTCCCTTATTTTCCTGCTACCAGTCTGAACCCAGGTCCAAGACCATCATCTTCCCATGCCTTTTCTTCTTCCCCCCTATCTTTTCCCCTCTTTTCCCCCAGATCCCCCTGCTAGAGCTGTCGTGAGCTCCAACCCACCCCCACAAGTAGCTCCCATGAGTTAGTGTTGTTCATCATGGAGTTGAGGCTCAACTGCAGCTCTGCCACGTGTGGCTTTATAAGGCTTGATAAGCTGCAGGTGTGACCGATCGCCTTGTGATGAGTGCAGCCAGGTGTACAGCGTTGGTTGCCAGGGCGACGCTGATCAGTCCTCGGGACACTCGTCACACTATTCACAACTGATATTTCATTTCAACCACCCTTTAAGGTCCCTCCTCGAAGCCTCCCTCGATTCAATCCTACAAGCAGTTTCTCACAGAAGCCTGCGATCTTACTTGACTGCTTGGAAATGCTTTAAATCTGTCCAGGCAAGGTATAACCTCCAATTCCCAATTTTTCTTTCATCTCCTTTCTTAACACCTCAAAAAACCTGCAAGTCGGTTCCATTAAGGGCTATTCAAGCAGTATTACATTTTTCCATAAACTCATTTATGGCATCGTCTCACACCAAATAACCAATTCTCAGTTTTAATCAAGGGCATCCAAAGAATGCACCCTTCCCAATCTGACACAAGTATGCTCATCACCCTCCGCAGAGGCTACTCTTCTATCCATACTGCCTGCACTCTTGTGGTGTTCATTCTGCCTTTTTTCGGTTTCCTCAGAATTTAAAGTCAACTCCAGGTTTGACCCAAATATTCATGCCACGATTTATGATCTATTAATCCTAGACAACAAAACACTATCCTTTTTCATTAAACAAAGTAAAATCGACCAGTCCAAAAAAGGGCATTTTATATACATTTTTAACCACCTAACACTTCCAGCTTTTTTCCAATACAGGAAATCCCAATCAAAAACTCCACTCGGCTCTTTGTTCACAGACTATTCCAACCGTCCTGTTTCATGATTCTGGTTCCCAAAGCACGTCAAATCAGTCCTGCTCTACTCCTAAATCTTGTCAGAACATTTCTCTACACATTCTTTCAGAATAGGTGTAGCCACCACTGCAACAAAGAAAGGCCTCTCACAAGAACAGACTCAAACCCTCGGCAGCTGGTCTTCCAACGCATACAAAAGCTGTATTTGTTCAGACCAATCCCATCAAAAAAGCCTTCTAGACTCTTTATCAGTCCCAGCCAAACCTACCAACCCTACCATCACCCAGATCAGGGCACCATTCCCACTACAGTGGTCAGTTCTTGCCGTGAATGACCATACAAAAAAATCTGTCACCACGGTTGCCAGCCCAAGCAGGAGCATTGAGATTTTTTCACTGAATGCGAAACTTTTGAATCGAAACAATAGGTCCTTATGGAGCCTGTTTGTCTATATTAGAAATAAAATAAACTATAGATCGCAATCGAAAGTGTTTCACTTGATGACAGTTTGAAGTATGGTTTTAAGCAAAAATATATCTCATCATGAAGCCACATTTGAAAATGTATACTTTATAATTAGTTTGTAAGCGTTACACTGTGGATAGGTCGTGTTTCTGATGTAGAATCTAAATTTAATTCATATTCATATTGAGCTGTGGATGGTGTTATATCAATAGATTAGATGCATATTGGAGGAAGAATGCATTGTAGGTTGGTGCTACCTAGCGTGCAGGCGTTGAGTGCGAAACACCTTTACATCGGAAACTGCGTCCAATCACTTCTGGACACCGACCAAAATATCCTTTGTGTTCCCGTGAAGAAAGGTGGTCACTCAGGTTTGGCTTGACTGGAGGGAGCGTAAATCGAACCTCTGCATGTGTTTGCGCAGGTGGAGTACTACTTCCTGTCGCAGTACGTGTCGGTGGTGGAGACGCCGTTCCGTCACGTGTTTCACGGCCGCGGCGACCACACTCTGAGCGCTCTGGCCGATCACCTGTCGCTGCTGCACTCCGCCCCGCACCTGTTCGACGAGGCTCGTTTCCGTCGCCAGCTGGCGCTCTTCACCTGGACGCTTCAGGGCGCCGCGAACGCGCTCAGCGGAGACGTCTGGAACATCGATAACCCGCTCTAGAGCTACACACGCGGCCTTCAGCGTCTATTTATCCAGCAACAACCTCGAATGCCATTACATGCAGTGCTTTTACACACAGTCAAACCCAAGTTTATTCAGACACCTATGACACTTCTCACATTATCACAGTAGTTTAGAAAATGCAATCGGAACAAAGTCATCTCGATAATGCTAGAACTTTGGTAAAGTTGATGCTTTGAATCTTACAATACACGATGCTCAAATCATTACACCCCAAGAAAATGTATATATTTTTATTACTTCATATAGTTGAAGACTACATCAGTGTTTTGCATCTAAGAGCAACATGATGGTCTTTCATTCCTGAATGAATCAGCAGTTTAAATGATTCGGTTCAATCACAGTGACTCACTCATTGACAGTGACTTACTGCCACCTACTGGCGATTTTTATTTACCCTATTAAATATTGTATTTTTCTATTATATTTAAAAATTAGATAATTAAATGTAATAATTTGTCTCAAAATATAACTTGTAGAAAATGTATTTATAAAGGTTAAATGCCCATAAAACTAAATAATTTAAACTGATTGGAAAACATATATTTTTAAAAAATTTTATTGTTGGAGCATTGCAGGTTTTTGAAAATGTGAGCTGTTTTATTTGATTTTTTAAAATACATTTTAGTGGTAGTTCTCTGTACGGGTATATTATACAGTTGCTATCCTCGCTTACATAAACTGTCCAACATCCACTAGTAAAATGAATATACAAAATGATCTCTGGTGTCTGAATAATCTTTGGTTTGGCTGTGTCTGCTCAACACTTTTCTTTCTATCTTTTCTGTTGTAGCGGCCGCCGAATGCTATCTCTTGTTAATTAAATTGTTAATTAACAGTTATGATTGAGAAGAGATTCCTTTTTTAGTACCGAGTGATAATGAGAGTCTTATGAATGTGAGCAGTAATTATCGAGAGCAGTGTCTCTCATAATTATGACAGTCATACTGTCGTCCAATCAAGAAGCAGCATCTGCTATCAATCGACTCTGTGGTGTCACGTGACCTCGGGTGGTGATGTCATATAGGGGTTTCGCTCATGTTTGGTGTGAATCTGTGTAACGATCATCTGCTGTTTACTGTATGATCACATATGGATCTAGATTCGTATGAATGGTGCACTTCAATAAAAATGTTTTATTTTGTGTCAATTATTGTGTCTTATTTTAATTTTTTTAAATGCTTTTAAAGCATCCTGAAAGGTAAGTCTACATATCCAATGCACAGCACATATTTAACAAAATATCAATCAATCTTTGTTTATATAGCGCTTTTAACGACACAGATCGTATCAAAGCACTGAACAGAGAACTTCGACAAACCTCAACTTTAAGACGCATAATTAGTGTTTAATTAATTCATTATCCATGTAGCTGCCAGCAGAGGCAACTCTCATATTTCAGATCATAATATGCACTTTGCAGTTGAAAGGTCAATAAATAGTTAAAACGTTCATAAGTGGTATGTATTTTGTTCAGTGCATGCCAATTCATTTTATATTATTTAATTAAAACCTTAAAAAGGGGAGCCTGTTTCTGTTGGTTTAGCTTGGGAATTATTTAATTGTTGCAATCAGGATGTTGTTTTCGATGCGTTACATGTACAGACACACGAGTTTGTGTTATGTTGTAAGAAAAGCTAAGACGTTATATTGGGTTTTTTGTTTGTTTGTTTAAGAAGAAGCTGTAACCGTCCGAGATTATTCCAAAGAGCTATGTGTTTATCATGTTAATGTATAATTAACCAGTTAAGTGTATTTTCTTGCGCTTCATTTATTCGTTTGCATGTATTTTTATCTCAAGCACCGCTTTTAGAGGGTTAATATAAGTTTCATGTATTGCTTTTCGTAGTTCTGCAAGATGTACAAGACATACTACAGAGTCGTGTCCAAATAAGTGTCTGTTAAAGCCAAGAACGAGCCGAGCCTTTGACTGAACACATGCACGGAAAACACCGAAGGGTTCTGAGGGAAGAGCTTTCATTCACCACAGTACCTTTATTAATGATGCTTTTTTAAAACAATAACATAAACTGAGCATTATATACACTTATGTAACATTAGTCCCGCTCTGTACATGTTATAGTGATATATATCAGGCCTATATCAGGACATATATCAGGATATATATAAGGCCTAGTTATTGAGATTTTAGGTATGTAATGCTGAATTTAGATCAGTGGAATAGAAAAATGTATTTTACACATTAACATTTATGTTTAGCAGCCCTTAAAATATTAAAACGACACACGCATTTAAGCAGTATACTGAAAAAACGATCTAAAGTAAATAAATCAGTTAAATTATAAGAATAAACTATAATAACATTTAAAACAGCATGCACCGTTTATTTACACTTTTGACCATATTTGACTTCTTTCCATTCGCTCTGCTTGGTTTGGGCTCTTTCAGAGTTATTTCTTAAGTCTTCATTTGCATGTAAGTTAAATATGATCATGTATGGTTCTCTTCTCTTTCTTGTCCAGGATCAGCGATCTCCTTCACAGTGGCCGAGTTCTCCGAAGTTCTCCGGTAAGAGCTCCGCCCATCATGATGTCACATCCTGCGAGAGAGAGGGATTGGTTTAAACCGATTCATTATTCCACTCTGTGGTGTTAATAGTTGAAGTAGTCTTCATCTGGACGTCTGTGTGAATAAACGCGTCACAGACGTTCAGATGAAGAAGCTCCAGAATGCTCCAGCAGGAGATGATCAGGACTGACGTCTGCGGGGTCTGAGGAACTCTTCCCTGACGCTTGTTCTTCCTCTCCGTCGGTCTCCTCATTGTTCTGCTCGTCTTCGCTCTCTTCATCACCTGCGGCACTTTCGTTACTATCTCCTTCCTCACTGCCATCTTCATCTTCCTCATCTCTCCTTCCTTTTGTTCTCCATCCTCGCTCTCTCCATCACCCTCTTCCTCCTCATTTTCTTTCCCTCCTTCCTTTTCTCCCTCTCCATCTCCTCCTTTCTCTTCCCCTCCTTCCTCATCTTCATTTCCTCCTTCCTCTTCCTCATCTTCATCTCCTCCTTCCTCATCTTCATCTCCTCCTTCCTCTTCCTCATCTTCATCTCCTCCTTCCTCTTCCTCATCTTCATCTTCATCTCCCCCTTCCTCTTCCTCTTCCTCATCTTCATCTCCCCCTTCCTCTTCCTCGTCTTCTTCCTCGTCTCCATTTCCACCTTCATCTTCCTCCTTGGCTTTCTTCTCTTCACTGCCGTTTTCCTCACAGTCGCTCTGGAAAGCAACAGAAAACTCAGATGTAGTTTCTCCCTAAGAATCTGTTAAAAACTTCACTTTCAGTTTCTGAAACACAAATCATATTTTAAAGTCTGATAATGACAACATGTTTTTATGAGATGTGTTACAGGTAGGTTTTAGTTATATTGTATATCATACTATGATACAGTAACAGTAGCTTCTCAGTAATATAATCAGAGTGTGTGTTTATGTAATTGAGCTTGTGTGTGTGCAGGAGATTGTGTTGCGTTTGTTATTGAGTGTGTGTGTGTGTGTGACTGAGATTGTTGTGTTTATGTAATTGTGTGTGTGTTTGTATGCATGCGTGTGTGTATGAGATTGTGTTGTGTGTTTATGTAATTGAGCGTGTGTGTTGGTGTGAGATTGTATTGTGTGTTTGTTATTGAGTGAGTGTGTGTGTGTGTGTGTGACTGAGATTGAGTTGTTTGTTTATGTAATTGAGTGTGTGTGTGTGTCCGAGAGATTGTATTGTGTGTTTGTTATTGTGTGTGTGTGTGTGTGTGTGTGTGAGTGTGTGTGTGTGTGTTTGTGTGTGTGTGTGTGTGTCTGTGTGTGTGTGTGTGTGTGTGTGTGAGTGTGTGAGTGTGTGTGTGAGTGTGTGTGTGTGTGTGTGTGTGTGTGTGTGTGTGAGTGTGTGTGTGTGTGTGTGTGTGTGTGTGTGTGTGTGTGTGTGTGTGTGTGTGTGAGTGTGTGTGTGTGTGTGTGTGTGTGTGTGTGTGTGTGTGTGTGTGTGTGTGTGTGTGTGTGTGTGTGTGTGTGTGTGTGTGTGTGTGTGTGTGTGTGTGTGTGTGTGTGTGTGTGTGTGTGTGTGTGTGTGTGTGTGTGTGTGTGTGTGTGTGTGTGTGTGTGTGTGTGTGTGTGTGTGTGTGTGTGTGTGTGTGTGTGTGTGTGTGTGTGTGTGTGTGTGTGTGTGTGTGTGTGTGTGTGTGTGTGTGTGTGTGTGTGTGTGTGTGTGTGTGTGTGTGTGTGTGTGTGTGTGTGTGTGTGTGTGTGTGTGTGTGTGTGTGTGTGTGTGTGTGTGTGTGTGTGTGTGTGTGTGTGTGTGTGTGTGTGTGTGTGTGTGTGTGTGTGTGTGTGTGAGTGTGTGTGTGTGTGTGTGTGTGTGTGTGTGTGTGTGTGTGTGTGTGTGTGTGTGTGTGTGTGTGTGTGTGTGTGTGTGTGTGTGTGTGTGTGTGTGTGTGTGTGTGTGTGTGTGTGTGTGTGTGTGTGTGTGTGTGTGTGTGTGTGTGTGTGTGTGTGTGTGTGTGTGTGTGTGTGTGTGTGTGTGTGTGTGTGTGTGTGTGTGTGTGTGTGTGTGTGTGTGTGTGTGTGTGTGTGTGTGTGTGTGTGTGTGTGTGTGTGTGTGTGTGTGTGTGTGTGTGTGTGTGTGTGTGTGTGTGTGTGTGTGTGTGTGTGTGTGTGTGTGAGTGTGTGTGTGTGTGTGTGTGTGTGTGTGTGTGTGTGTGTGTGTGTGTGTGTGTGTGTGTGTGTGTGTGTGTGTGTGTGTGTGTGTGTGTGTGTGTGTGTGTGTGTGTGTGTGTGTGTGTGTGTGTGTGTGTGTGTGTGTGTGTGTGTGTGTGTGTGTGTGTGTGTGTGTGTGTGTGTGTGTGTGTGTGTGTGTGTGTGTGTGTGTGTGTGAGTGTGTGTGTGTGTGTGTGTGTGTGTGTGTGTGTGTGTGTGTGTGTGTGTGTGTGTGTGTGTGTGTGTGTGTGTGTGTGTGTGTGTGTGTGTGTGTGTGTGTGTGTGTGTGTGTGTGTGTGTGTGTGTGTGTGTGTGTGTGTGTGTGTCTCATACCCCCTCGTCTTCTGAACTCTCTGATCTCGTCACTCTCCTCCGCTGCATCTGTTCGGCAAAAACCGTGACATTTATTTAGCGTTGTGTTCTGATTTTCATTTCAAATACTAACAGTTTATTAAAAAAGACGCAAGCATGTACTTCTTTGTTAGTCGTTCTACTTCAAAATGTTGTATTTAATTCAAACACCTTCAGGTTAGTGAACGAGACTTTTATCTTGTCAGCTTCACTTACAGGCAGCGAGTGAGCGAACGCCAGAAGAACCAAAACCAGCAAAGCGATCTTCATCTTTAAAGTCACTGTGCAAACAATGAAAACCATTAATGACCTTCTTAATTCACTCAAACGAAGCCCTTAAAAAGATCACAAATCAGTGCGGAAGATCGTGGCTATTAATGTTGCATGCACTTCATTTTGTTTGGTTTTATAGCGAAAAACATTCGTTAAAAAGCTTATTTTTAACATTTTTATATACATATAAATCTCAATTTTAAAAAATGTAACCCTTCTCACTGGTTTTGTGGTCCAGGGTCAGAAATATCTACCAATGGAGAGTGAAAAAACTGTTTTCCCCTTTATTGATATTATATAAAATTAACTTAATTTTGAGCAGTTTTTCAGGAAACAAGAGTTTCGTTGTTTTGCATCTCCTGTAAATGTATGTTGATCAAAGAATCTGTGACTCTGGAGCACAAAACCTTGATTTATTCCACTGATATGGGTTTGTGAGCATATGATATTTGGCCAAGATACAACTATTTTAAAATCTGGAATCTGAGGGTGCAAACTATTTGAAAATTAAGAAAATGACCTTTAAAGTTGTCCAAATGAAGTCATTAGCAATCAAATTAATCAAAATATAAATTGTGCGATATTTACAGTAGGAGATTTACAAAATATCTTCATAGAAGATTCCGACCCCTACGATTTATTTTGCAGTTGCTACAAACGAATGACTGGCTTTGTGACAGTTGCGTTAAAGCCTTAAAGTGAGCTTCGTGAAGCCTGCAGAAAGCCTGATTGAAAGTCTTACCTGTGATCGACCGAAGCGCTCAGGTGGTGAAGCTCAGAGAACAGCAGGAGCTCATGAGCTGAAGTAGGTCTGGATCTCCTCGATCGCAGCGACGGCATTTAAACGAGCGTCCCGCCGTGCGGGGGCCGTCAGACAGACGCTGCGTGTTTTAATGAACATAACGGAGCCCCTATAAACATCTATTTGTGTCCGACCACAGACAGACGGACTGGATGGCCGAAATCGAGCTCTTTTGTAAACCGAGCTCACGCCGGACACAGATACGAGTTTTGATTCTACAGATGTTTAATATAGACGTTTTAATTTCCCCTCTGGGACAATCACAGCACTTTTGTGGGCAGATTTAATTGGAAGTGAGATCCTCGGGACGTGTGGGCATCGAGACGCGCTCTTCCTCTAGATCTCGCGCACATTTCCAGACGGCGTTCTCGCGCCTCCATGCGCTGATGAGCTTGACGTAATGCGGCGGGAAGAAAGTACCAAAACACACCACAGGAAACTGTAAAAATGTCCTGAGAACTTCCTTTATTACAGAGGAACTTCATTTGCATCAGAAACGCTGATTTGGATAATGAGTGTTTCAGATGTGTTGGATGCACTGGTGTTTGGTTCGGCAAAAGGAATATAGAAAACCCAAAAATCGTTTAGAAATCTATTCTAGAAATTAGTATTTTTAAAATAAAGTTGTTCATATACAGCGCTCTTTCATTTTGCCCCCCACGTTTTATGTTAAATTGCTTACATTACTTTCCCCCACATCATTTTACACTCCATATACAATAATGGCAAAGCAAAAAAACCCAAAAACTGGCTTTTAACGTCTATGCGAATTTATTACAATAAATATTGCAAAAAAACTTTCATTGCATTTGCGTTTTAGACAGTTGAAATTTATCTCCGGAGCGTTCAAATAGCTTGTTAGTGCATGTTAGTGGCAAATTCAGTTGAATGGTTATGATTTGGAAAGTCTAATACACTAATAGCTAAAAAATGCATATCTGAGAAAAACCAAGCCCTGAGGTCAACAGAACAGCCTCTAGAGCTCAGAAACAGGACCGCATCAAACCACAGAAGAGTTCAGGCTGTAAAGGAGCTTGAGGCATGAGTTAAGGGGGTTGAATAATTATGCTTATTTGTTTTTTTTATGGTTCATGGAGTGTAGATTGATGTACAAGCAGTTATAATAACAAGCAGTTGAACATAAGGCTTCAACATAACAAAACATTAAATAAATGAAGGGGTGTGAATACTTTCGCAAGGCACTGTATACTGCAGTAATCCTCAAATCTGGACCTCGAGATCCATTTTCATTCAGAGTTTAGCTCTAACCCTAATCAAGCGCACCTGAGCATGCTAATCAGTGTCTTCAGGATCATTAGAAAATCCCAGGCAGGTGAGTTTTATCAGCGTTGGAGCTGAAGTCTTCAGTGAATTGGACTTCCAGGGTAAGATTTGAGAAACCCTGGTATACCGTGTCCTCCAGAGATGAAAGCATAACTATTGGAACAGTTTTCTAAGTGAATGGAGAAAACCATAGATGAGCACATGAGCAACCAACAGCGACCTGATTGGCTGAGAAAAACAACAGTAGTTGATGACTATTATTATTGGTTGGGTTTTTTTTCCAATACCGGTGTCAAATAGATACTTTTAAAGCGGCTCCTGTTCCTAAACGGTGCCTGAACCGATACTTATAAAATATAAAATAATACAAAATCATACGTGATGCCAGAAGGTGTCCTCAAACAGAAAGAGCCGTATATCCAGTATATCTAGTTAACTCTAACTAGTTAACATACAAAATATCAGAGGGATCCCACCTCAAAAACAGAAAACAAGTAGACAGAATGATGATCGTGTCAACACACAGAAGTATGAATCTGTCTGAAAGAGCACAATTATATTTAATAATAGTTATATTTAATATTTAATAATAGGAATAATAGTGGAATGATAACGAATTGATATTATTCTTGTATTCTTCATATCTCTAGGTTATCTCCAGCTTCTCCTGTGACATTTAAATGATTTCCTTATTAATTTACATATTGTTGTTCGTTTTTTATGCAGCTGATAGTCATGAACGTCCGTGTCCCTCGTGGAAGAGTGCTCAGATGCAGGGCAGATTGAATCTACAGGACAGAATTTGAATGTGTGCCGTTCCTCATTAGGAAGATGATAAGGTAAACAACGCAGTGAAACCATGAGCGCTTTTCAGGTAAAATATGTTTCCACTACCCTTCAAATAGAGCAAATAGAAATGTTGAATCACAGAAATCTTGCAAAACTCCCACATAACTGTAATGGAAACTTTTTTTGGCATTTAAAAGTCACATGGTCAATCTTTAATGTATTATAACCACTTTAAAAAAACACCACGTCGCTGCCCTCAAGTATATACAGGGATTTCCTTGCCAGTAATGCTTGCAAATATACACCATTTCATTTAAATGTTCCTACTGGTGTTCAGAGAAGCTGCAAATAATTAATGGAGTCAATTAACGTTTATTATCCCTGTAAAACAATAATGAAAGAAATTAATGAGACACAGGTGAGCAACATAATTAGCAATTACAATCAGAAATGAGAAAATGTGCAGAAACGATAAAATCCATTAAAACAAAACTAAAGCATGTTTAAACAGCATATCAAGGTGCATGTAATTACACGGGATTATAAATGCAGTCATTGTAGATTGATTTCCCAGAACATATGAGTTCACAGATGTAAATGTAGGCGCTAAATAATATGCACTAAATAAAGCAAAAATGACAAAAAGCACAGTAAATGTAAACTGAATCGCATAATTAAACTTAAACATGACAGAAGTTCAAACAGACATGAAAGCTATGTTCACACTGCATGCAGAATTTTTACTTAGATCTGATTTTATTGTATAGCTGTTCACATGATTGTTTTGAACGTGACGAGTTGTTTCTCCGAACTGGTCCAAAACTAGCCCAACCATGTTCAGGGAGGTGAGTGTCCCATTTGTGGGGTCGCGTCAACCCACCAATTGAAAAACAACCCGCGGCAACAGAGGACAAACTAGCCCGATTCTGTGGGGAAAATGTGGATTTGGCAACACCTGCACAATGCGGGCACCTTATTGTAAAGTGTTACCTTCATATTAAATAGCAATGCAATATTTTTTTTATTATTGCATTTTACAATGCAACAGAATCAGATATAACTAATTGTCCTAAGCTATTATTATCAGAGCATGTGAGCAGTGTTGCCATGGAGGTTACCGGGCCGTGTCCTCCGTGCCACCAGAGGGCGGTCTCGAGTATTAACCGGTCCACTTCCCATACTGCCTCTTACCTGGGGCTGAATACACACCTGTCCCCTTCGCCACGCCCACTGCTCAATACTTCCCCTATTTAAATGGACTAGTAAGTTCTACCTGTGCGAAGTCTTGATTTGCTACGGTGATCATTTCTGAGGGTTTACCATTGTATTCTCTGCCTTGTTATCGACCCCGGACTGTCTATCTGCTCTCTGGTGGTTCTCTGCCTGCCCCAGACCTTCTGCTCGTCTGTTCTGCTATTTGGATCGTCCTCCTTGCTCCGTTTTGCCGTAGTTTTGTCCCTGTCTGTACGACCAAGCCAATAAACGCTGCATATGGATCCCACTCAGCCTAGCGCCAGCTCTACTACATCGAGTAACAGCACAGGAGCGCTACTGTAAACATGAACAAGTACTAAACATGAGGGGTAGGCTGCTATAAGAGCTGAAGCGCATTCATTGAGCGAAATACTGAGCAGAGAGTCGGACTGCGACTAATAAAATATTACATAGCCTATTTTTCGGCTCGTATTTTTGGCGTTTTCTCTCTCGGCGGATAAATTTCAGTGCGTCTCTAAAAATATATGTACATTCTGTATATATTGTGAAAAAACTGTTAGACATTGACAGCTTGATTGATTGTTATTTGACTCAAACACACAGTTGGTAATTACTTGTACATTTTCGGTCTGTTATTGGTTACAAATGACCAAAAACGAAACTTTTATTTAGAAAACATTTAAACAAAATGCAGATATTTTTGATTATATTTTAGTGCGTAATTTACTGGCATTGTGTGAATATGGAATAAGAAAGTGATGACCCTCTAATTATAGGTATTTTGAAATAGTACTAAATATTTATAATTTGGGATTCCATGTGATCAGTTTCTCTCCAGTGATCACTTGACACAGATGAAGTTGTTTCTGTCAGTTTCAGGGAGGCTGATCCAGAAATTATCGTTGGTCCGAATGGCTCCGGATCTGATCGTATTAACACAGTCGTCCAGTCCGGTGTCGTAATCAAGAGTCCACCGATCGTAGCAGATGGTCTGACCGTTGATCCAGAACCAGATTCCCACGATGCAGGAGTGACGCAGACCCAGCCACACGTGATTGGACGAGGCTCTCGAGGTCACATTCATCACCCGTCGCTGTATCTGCTCCGAATATACCGACACCAGGTCCATGTCTCTGTCTCTGCAGTATCTCAGAGCTTCAGTCCACGTCTTATTCTCTCCGATCAGAACCAGTTTATCTGGAAACATACAGAAAGAGAAGCATTTATTTATTTAAATGACACTGCACAATTAATCTAAATAAATCTAGAATTGTGATTTAGCTCTGTGTGATTATTAATATTGAAACATTAATTTTAAAACTAAGAAATACTTTCACTGATAAGAACTCTGGGAATAGCTGGTTTAAAGGAATAGTTAAGTCGTACTGAAATGATGAGAGAGTTTCTGTAGTTAGACATGTAGATGATTGATCTACTCACCATCATAACACACAAAGGGATGCAGTTCTCCACAGTACTCGTCTGTCCATTGTCCTTTATCACTGAAACCAGTCGATGCACAGATGATGTTTCCGTTAGGGATGTTATTAGGTTCACCTTGTTTCCAGTATAAGAATGTGACGGGGCTGTTATCTGACCAAACCCAGAATCTGTACAGACCGATCCAGGACTCTTTAGGAGAAGTTAGGTTCTGATTTATGATGTTCTTAATCTCTTCATTCTCACTCTGGTTCCTCACACTGACCAGAGCTGTGTGGTTCTCTCTGCAGTATTTCTGAGCGTTTGTGAAGTTCATTCGCTCCTGTACAGGGACGAATCCTGTACTGACTTTAAAAGAGAAAGAGAAAGTCTGATATTGATTTAGAATTGAAGTATCATTATGAAAATAATTAACCTTTCTGTGTTTTAATCACACAGGTCACATTTATTTCTGTAGCATTTAAAATAAAATAATATTCATCAGCTTAGGTTTACAGCAGCTCTATGGAAGACAATAATATCTATTTTGTTCATTTATAATCAATTCAAAGTTACTGAAATATAAAAACATACAGCTGATCTCACCATTATAGCAGATGAAACTCCTTGTGGTACCACAATTTATATTATTCCATTGTCCATCAGTGTTCATAGAAACACAGTCTCCATATCTATTTGGTTGTGTTGTTCCCCAGTTCCTATACTGAGACTCATTTCCTCTGTAGTCAGGGTCAGTCAGAGACCACATCCATGAGTCCTTCAGCCCAATCCAGACACGCTCAGGGTTACTGTTTATGAGCTGTTTTGTCTCGTTCTGTTCTTGTATGTCATTGATAGTGACCAGATCTGTGTGTTCTTCTCTGCAGTATCTCTGAGCTTCAGTCCAGTTCATCCTCTGATTCACAAAGTGATACTGACGTGGAGATGAACTGACCACGGCTGAGGAGAGACACATTCACACAGACCTCAGTTAATTCTCAACACATAGAGACTCTTTGACCTAGATATCACACTATAGAAACTGTGTCTGTTCCCTGAATTAGAATACGCAGAGAACGTACAAACCAAATTAAAAGCAACAATTCAACTGTTTATAATACAAAGAAGTAATTGATAATTTGGTGCTGCATATAACATTATCTACAGAATCATGTGCTAGTGATAAATCTTCTGTCATGTTTGTACTGGCTACTGTATACAGGCCACCAGGGCACAGCACAGATTTCATCAAAAGAATTTGCTGATTTTCTAACTGAGTTAGTACTGGCGCAGATAAAGTCTTAATTGTTGGCGATTTTAATATCCATGTTGATAATGAAAAAGACTCATTAGGATCAGCTTTCTTAGACATTCTGAACTCTGTTGGGGTTAGACAACATGTCTCTGGACCTACTCATTGTCAAAATCATACTCTAGATCTAATACTGTCACATGGAATGGATGTTAAAATGGTTGAAGTACTGCAGCAAAGTGATGACATTTCAGATCACTATCTAGTCTTGTGTGAACTCTGTATAGTTAAACCTGTAAACTCTGCATCACTTCCACCATCACCATCACTTCCACCACAAAAGAAAGCTTTCCCTGACTTATCTCAATTCCTTAGCTCATCCAATACAACACAAAAACTGATGATATAACAGAAACTATGCACTCTCTTTTTTCTAGCACTTTAGATAGTAAACAATCTGACTCTGTGGTATAATGAAAACACTCGCACCCAAAAGAGAGCAGCCCGGAAGATGGAGCGCAGGTGGAGAAAAACTAAATTTTGTATTGCCTGGCGGGAGAGTATCCTGTCATACAGAAAAGCATTAAACATTGATTTTAAAAAAAGATTTTATATTTCTTTTGGAAGAAAACAAACACAACCCCCGGTATTTATTTAATACAGTGACTAAATTAACAAAAAATAAAACGTCAACAGGTGCAAGACATCCCCAAGAGTACAGCATTAAGGATTTCATGAATTTCTTTACTTCTAAGATTGATACCATCAGAGATAAAACTGTAACTATGCAGCCGTCAACTACAGTTCCACATCAGATAGTGAGCTTTAGATCCCTGAGGAAAAATTACACTCTTTCTCTATTATAGGAGAAGAAGACTTGTACAAACTTGTTAAATCATCTAAACCAGCAACATGTATGTTAGACCCTATTCCATCTAAACTATTAAAATATTTGCTTCCAGAAGTCATAGATCCTATTTTGAACATTATTAATTCATCATTGTCATTAGGATATGTTCCCAAAACCTTCAAACTGGCTGTAGTTAAGCCTCTTATTAAGAAACCACATCTTGACCAAAGACTTAGTAAATTACAGACCAATCTCTAATCTCCTTTTCTGTCAAAGACACTAGAAAGGTAGTATCCTCACAACTGTATTCCTTTTTAGAAAAAATGGTGTCTGTGAGGATTTCCAATCAGGTTTTAAACCGTACCATAGTACTGAGACTGCTCTCATTAGAGTTACTAATGACCTGCTTCTATCATCTGATCATGGTTTTATCTCGTTATTAGTGCTATTAGATCTTAGCGCAGCATTCGATACTATCGATCACAACATTCTCTTGAAGAGACTAGAAAACTATGTCAGCATTAGAGGAAGCGCCTTAGCATGGTTTACATCATATCTATCTGACCGCTATCAGTTTGTGGCATTAAATGAGGAGGTATCATATCAATCACAAGAGAAATATGGAGTTCCTCAAGGCTTAGTGCTAGGACCGTTCCTTTTCAACCTATACGTGTTACCTCTGGGAGATATTATCAGGAGTCATGGTGTTAGCTTTCACTGCTATGCTGATGATACTCAGCTCTATACTTCAGCACAGCCTGGTGATACACACCAAATTGAGAATCTAACAGAATGCATAGTCGATATAAAAAGCTGGATGATGAGTAACTTCTTAATGCTAAATTCTGAAAAAACGGAGGTGCTAATAATTGGACCTAAAAACCCCACATATAATAATCTAGAACACAGTCTATCACTTGATGGCTGCTCTGTTAATTCTTCATCAGTTAGGAACCTAGGTGTGCTGTTTGACAGCAATCTTTCCTTCGAAAATCATGTTTCTAGCATCTGTAAAACTGTAAAACTTATCCATCTTAAAAATATATCTAAATTACGACCTATGCTTTCAACCTGTTACGAACAGCACCTCTGTGGCTCTCTCTCCGACCACCACCGGAGAGCCCTCACCAGAGTACTGATTGCTCAAAGACTCAGTTTCCCACAACCCCGTGCCTTGGGCTGATTAGTGCCGCCAGGTGTTCCTCATTTCCATCACCCTTTATAATGAACTTCCCCACCATCACTCATTGCGAAGTCTTGTTTGTCTCTACAGCAATTCCGGCGTTTATTCTTGTGTTTTGATTACCTGTTGCCGACCTAGACCGTGTTTGTTCCTGCGATTGATATCTGCCTGCCTACCGACCTTTAGCCTGTTATCGTTTACGTCTTTTGGATCTCCCTTGTGTATCATCGTTTGCTCCTGTTTGACCCTGCCTGCCCGACCACGAATAAACTCAGTCGCAAATGGAACCAACTGTCTTCGACCCGTCATTACAGAAGATTTCACCACCACCGGATCCAGCAGAAATGTATCAGTTGATGTCAGAAGTCTCGTCCCAAGCCTCTATACTCGCCACGCACCAGCATCAGCTTCATAAGCTCACCACTTTAACTGAGGAACTGGTGAGATCGATCCACACGTTAACTCTCGCTGCTGGAAATCCAAGCCATTATGCCGCTCAACCCGCTCAACCCGTTCAACCAACCGTGACTCCGCCTCAACCAAACCTCAATCCGCGTCTCAGTCTGCCCGACAAATTCGACGGATCATCCGCAAAATGTAAGGGGTTTTTGTTACAATGCTCTTTGTTTATTAGCCAACAACCCAGTTTATACCCCACAGAAGATAGCAAGGTTGCTCTGATCTGTTCTCTGCTCACTGGGAGAGCGCTCGAATGGGCCACAGCCACCTGGGAGGCGCGTCGTATGTCTTTTCCCTCTTACAACGACTTCATGCATGAATTCAGAGGGTCTTGAACATGTAGCCGGAGGGAAAGAACCGGAGAGCAGCTGCTCGCCATCTCTCAAGGTACCAGCACTGCAGCTGATTATACTCTCACTTTTCGCATGACGCTTGCCGCCCAATCAGGTTGGGGTGAATCACCTCTCAAGCTGACGTATCGAAAAGGCTTGAACAATGATCTACAAAAAGAACTGGCTTGTCGCGATGAGGGCAGGTCACTTAAGGAGTTCATGGAGATCGCTATCAAGCTAGATAATATTCTCAGAGCACGCCACGGCAAGTATGCGAGTTTCCCCATTCAAAACCCTGTTAGACCAACAGCACCAGAGCCCATGCAGATCAGTTCAGCCCACTTAGACTCCGAGGCGAGATCGAAGAGTGCGTGAACGCTTGTGTCTCTACTGTGGTCAGGCCGGGCACTTCCGAATCTCTTGCCCCACATGTCCTCAGCGCCATCAAGCTGCATCGGTGAGATCTCAAACTCATTCTGATTCTTTTGAAATCCATGTCCAACTAAAAGTGAAACGGACATGGATTACTGCCGTTGCCCTCATTCTGAATCTATTCGCCTTTTTGTAATCCAATCTCCCAAACATCGCATCGTCCTTGGACTACCCTGGCTTGAGATTCACAATCCCACCATATCTTGGGCCGATCATCAAATAACTCATTGGTCAACAAACTGTCACAAGCAATGCCTGAACAATCCCGTACATCAATCTCCTTCCAAGCCACTTCCCTCTGAAGAAAAGGTCACCGTTCCACCCGAAATTCCTGGTGAATATCAAGATTTAGCCATAGCATTCAGTGAAAAAGGTGCAACTCAACTACCACCTCACCGTCCGTATGATTGTGCCATTGACCTCATACCTGGACGCACTCCTCAACGAGGTTGTGTTTTCCCCCTCTCACAACCAGAATCAGAGGCAATGAAATCTTACATCGAGGATGAACTCGCCAAGGGATTCATCCGCCCCTCTACTTCACCAGCATCCGCGGGGTTTTTCTTTGTCAAGAAGAAGGATGGTAGCCTTCGGCCCTGTATTGATTATCGCAGTCTGAATGAGGTCACAGTTAAATACCGCTACCCGCTGCCACTAGTACCAGCCTCCCTGGAACAACTCCGCAGAGCCAAGTTTTTCACGAAGTTAGATCTCCGAAACGCCTATAATCTGATCCGTATTAGAGAGGGAGATGAGTGGAAGACAGCCTTTTCCACAACATCCGGGCACTACGAATACCTCGTTATGCCGTTCGGGCTCGCGAACAGTCCGTCGGTCTTCCAGGCTTTTGTGAATGAGGTGTTTAGAGACATGTTAAATCAATTCCTCATCGTTTACATGGATGACATCCTTGTTTACTCCGATAGCCTCGATGCTCATGTCACTCACGTCAGGTCAGTTCTCCAACGCCTAATAGATAATCAACTTTACGCCAAGCTTCCACAAGACCCAAGTGGCTTACCTAGGGTACATCATCAGTGCGGAGGGGGTAACGATGGACGAGCACAAGGTCAAAGCAGTCGTGGAGTGGCCGCGCCCCTCCACAGTCAAGGAGTTACAACGATTTCTGGGCTTCTCTAATTTCTACCGAAGGTTCATTCGCAATTTTAGTCTCGTAGCTGCTCCCCTCACTTCTCTAGTCAAAGGGAATTCACATCGCCTATCATGGTCACCCGACAGCATCCAAGCATTTGACCTACTCAAAGAAAAGTTCACGTACGCTCCGATACTCCATCACCCAGACCCCAACCGGGAGTTTATAGTTGAGGTTGATGCATCGAATGTAGGTATTGGAGCCATTCTGTCGCAACGTCACGGGCACCCAGCAAAACTTTACCCATGTGCCTACTTTTCTCGTAAGCTTAACTCAGCTGAGCGCAACTACGTTGTGGGGGATAGAGAGCTCCTCGTGATGAAATCCGCTCTTGAGGAGTGGCGGCATTGGCTGGAGGGGCAAAATTCCTGTTCACTATCCTGACCGACCACAGAAACCTTGAGTACATCCAGTCCGCCAAACGTTTAAACTCACGACAAGCTAGATGGTCTCTGTTTTTCTCGATTTGATTTTAAGGTCACATATCACCCAGGCTCAAAGAACACTAAGGCAGATGCCCTATCCAGGCAGTTCGAGAACACCCCTGCGAATTCTCTCAAGACCCCATTCTACCGTCAGCTCGCATTGTGGCTCCAGTCCAGTGTGACATCATGACTGAGATCTCTGAGGCACAACTTTCTGAACCAGCTCCCCAGCATGCCCACCCAACCGAACTTATGTGCCTCAAGCTTTAAGACCAAGAGTTCTCCATTGGGTTCATGATAACCCCAGCGCCGGTCATCCAGGCATCACAGCCACCCTTCAGCTAGTCAACAACCGTTTCTGGTGGCCAACCATACGCTCGGACACCATCCAATTTGTTCAACAGTGCGAAACATGCAACATCTCTAAAATCTCTCATCAACGCCCAGCAGGACTCCTACAACCTCTACCCATACCGGAAAGACCATGGTCTCATATTGCCATCGACTTTGTAACTGATCTACCGGTCTCCAATTCCTTTACCACGGTGCTCACAGTCGTAGACTGGTTCTCCAAGTCATGCAGATTCATACCGTTGCCCAAATTACCCACAGCCTGGGAAACTGCTGAGGTGCTTTTGCAGCAAGTGTTCCGCTTCTATGGCTTATCCGAGGATATTGTATCTGACCGTGGCCCACAGTTCACCTCTCGAGTCTGGCAAGCCTTCTGTTCTCAACTCAACATTAACGTGAGTCTAACATCAGGCTATCACCCCCAATCCAATGGTCAAGCTGAACGTCTGAATCAAGAACTGTCTCAATTTCTGCGGAGTTACTGCCACGACAATCAACACGATTGGAGCCACTATCTAGTCTGGGCTGAGTATGCGCAGAACTCACTGAGAAAACAATCTACCGGGCTGACTCCTTTTCAATGCGCGTGCTCGGCTTTCAACCTCCACTATTTCCCTGGTCTGGAGAACCCTCAGCACTACCCGCAATCAACTCATGGCTGCAAAGGAGTGAGGAAGTTTGGAATTCTGCTCACGTTCATCTCCGAGGAGCAGTCAGAAGGTTCCAAGAACAAGCCGACCGCCATCGCCGGGAGGGTCCGG
This sequence comes from Puntigrus tetrazona, assembly GCF_018831695.1. Classification (NCBI taxonomy): domain Eukaryota; kingdom Metazoa; phylum Chordata; class Actinopteri; order Cypriniformes; family Cyprinidae; genus Puntigrus; species Puntigrus tetrazona. The sequence goes on from NW_025048207.1 coordinate 481,750, forward strand.
GGTACTCAACGGGCGACTGGGTTTGGCTATCGACCGGGACCTCCGCCTTCGGCTACCCTGCAAGAAGTTAAGTCCAAGGTACGTGGGTCCTTTCAAAATCATTGCGCAAGTCACACCAGTTTCTTACCGTCTCGATCTCCTGCTAATTACCGTGTATTGCTTCTACTTTTCACGTCTCACTGCTTAAACCCGCCGGTGGCCGGGAGGAGAGAGGGACCAGGATGAGGTCGCTGCCGATGACGCCCCTCCCTGATCATCGATGGCGAGGAGGCCTACCAGGTTCGGGAAATCCTGGATTCACGACGCCGAGGCAGGAGCTGCAGTACCTAATAGACTGGGAGGGCTATGGACCCGAAGAAAGGTCTTGGATACCTGCTCGAGACATTCTCGATCCCGCACTCATTGCCACCTTTCACCAGGACCCCCGACAAACCTGCTCCCAGACCCGTGGAAGACCCCGGCGTCGAATCACCTCGCTTCCGAGCCGCTCGGGGGGGCTCTGTTACGAACAGCACCTCTGTGGCTCTCTCCGACCACCACCGGAGGGAGCCCTCACCAGAGTACTGATCGCTCAAAGACTCAGTTTCCCACACCCCAGTGCCTTGGGCTGATTAGTGCCGCCAGGGTGTTCCTCATTTCCATCACCCTTTATAATGAACTTCCCCACCATCACTCATTGCGAAGTCTTGTTTGTCTCTACAGCAATTCCGAGCGTTTATTCTTGTGTTTTGATTACCTGTTGCCGACCTAGACCGTGTTTGTTCCTGTGATTGATATCTGCCTGCCTACCGACCTTTAGCCTGTTATCGTTTACGTCTTTTGGATCTCCCTTGTGTATCATCGTTTGCTCCTGTTTGACCCTGCCTGCCCGACCACGAATAAACTCAGTCGCAAATGGATCCAACTGTCTTCATTACACAACCTCTACTGCAGAAATATTAATTCATGCGTTTATGACCTCGAGGTTTGTGATAAACAAACTTCAGCTAGTCCAAAACGCAGCAGCCAGAGTCCTTACTAGAACTAGGAAGTTTTTTAAAATCTTGATAATTACTTATAAAGCCCTGAATGGTTTAGCTCCTCAATACTTGAGTGAGCTCTTATCACATTATAGTCCTGCACATCTGCAGCATTTTTCAAAACCTAGAATATCAAAATCAAATTTCCTTTTCACATTTAGCACCCAAACTCTGAAACAATCTCCCTAACATGGTTCAGGAAACAGGCACTCTAGATTAAAGACACATCTTTTTAACTACACATATTATTCTACACTTAACACACTGATACACTTTTATTATTCAAATCTGTTAAAGGATTTTTTGGCTGCATTTATTAGATCAGCTGGAACCAGGAACACTACTCATAAAACAGGATATACTCGTTACATCGTAAAAAGAATGGCATCTACGCTAATATTAGGCTTGTTTTCTTTCTTATTCTGTTTCTCAGTTTATATCCAGAGCAGTTTGTGGATCAGCACCCAGAGATTATGTTCATCAGAAAGCAAAACCTAGCAGAACACCCATGGACAGATCATCCGGATCCAGACACGCGCACACACACACACACACACACACACACACACACACACACACTAAGTCATTTACACTATCTGACACAGCTGTGTTTAAAATTGAACAGGAAGTTAAGTGCTGGGCGTCCGGTCAGAGGAGAACTGGTCTCAACTGAGTCTGGTTTCTCCCCAGGTTTTTCTTCTTCATTCTGTATGGATGGGGTTCTGGTTCCTCTGTCTTCTTTGTTGGGGACACTTAACTTCTAGAGATTATCAGTGAATTGATTCCAGAGACCGTCTCAGCATTTAATAACAAACTGTTCACTCTCTTCATTATACATCCCTCTCAGTGTATTCTTCTACTATATACTTATCAGTGCTTTGATACAACCTGTGTTATTAAAATAAAAGTGATTGATTGATCGAGTCTATTTAAAAGTTAATTGCGTAAATATGGTGCATTTCACATTTTCTGAGTTTTCAGTTTAACACTACAGGACTCATGGGAAACACTGATGATGTTTTTGTGGTGTTCATCTCCTCAACAACACACACGATTACAGGACTCATTCAAACACACAGCACTAACACTAACTACCAACACTAGTACTAGTCAAGCACTCACTCACCTGTGAACAGAAGAGACATCAATGTGATTCTCTCCATTTCTGAGGAGAAACAGAAATCAGATCCAGAACATCAGATCATGTCATTTCTGCTTCTTCTGTGCTTTTTAGATTCATATTATTTGCAGTTTATGCTTTAGAACCACCCTTAATCCAACCCAACTATTAATACACCACTAATGTGCAATTAAGAAAAACTCTAATAAACTCTTAATAATTTTCTAATCTTAAGTGTTACCAAAAATGTTACTGTAAAATTTGATTCATTGTCCAGTTGTTACCGCACAATAGGAAATCTTACTGCTGCATGCAAACACATTGAAAATTCATAGGAATTGAGATCTAATATTGCAGTGCATAACTGTAAATGCATTTTTTTGTATTATGTTATTAAGCGTTATTTATAGAAACAGACAAATCGTATAAAATTCATATTACCATTTAGCTGTTAAACAGTTCTAACTTTGCTATAACATTATATAAGCTGCTAACGATAGTTTCTTACCTGTAGATTCAGGTGTGTTTGTGTTTCTTCTTTTCTCAGGACAGACTGGTATCACCGATCATCTCTTTCTGCTTTTCCTGGCGTTGCTTTTCCTGGAAAGAAAAACTCCCTTCTGTGGTTTGTTTTTGTGTGTGTGTTTTTTTTCAGATTTATTTCCTCTTATCTTGCACTTTTGTTATAGTCTTTATTTTATTGCACTTTCTATTTGTGTCTGTTGATTTCATTTATGATAAGTATCAATATATACAATACACACTTTTTTACATCCACTGTTAGAGTACTTAACAAAACTTAAATAATTAAAGATTAATTCTTCTCTATACACCGAAGGTTTGTTCATATTTCAGTTTGTCATTTTTAAACATAACATTTCAGAAACCGTGTAACACAAAAATGGTTTACAATGTAATTAATTATATTAGTTGCATTTTTTACCCAGTTCACCTGTGCTGTCTGGACCATATTTTGAGGATAAATTTGTAGCTAGAAGTGAAATAAATTCACAAATGCTTGTTTTGGAGATGTCCTTATATGTAAAGATAATATAAAATAAACATTTCTGTTAGGGTTCATGTATGTTCAAAATAATTGATTTCTCCAGATACAGATAGTATGTTTTTTTTACTTGTTTTTTGAGTAAATGTTTAATGAAAACTGATATTACTCTTGTCTTCCTCATCTCTATTGATCTCATGCGTCTGTGTTTTTCCCTATTTACATATTTTTCATTTTTATGTAGCTGATGTCATGAATGTCCCAGTGTTCCTCGGGGAAGAGTAATCAGATAAAGGACAGACTGAATCTACAGGACAGAATTTGAATGTGTGCCGTTCTTTATCAAGGTGATAATGGTAAAAAAACCAATGGAACCAGGAAACCAGGAGTTTTTTTCAGGCAAAATATGCAAAATCATCAGTAGCGGCATTTCCAGACCTGCCAACCTTGGAGAAGGTTTTTGAATACCACCGGGGGTGCTTTACTCTAATATTGAGCCAAGAGTTGACTGCAACAAAGTATAGCTTGTCTGTGTTTTTATAAGCAATTCTGTGATTTTCATTATGTTAAACTGACAGTAACACAGCCTTTGTTACTGTAACAAAATTGATCCGCTGTCTCTTAATGAGAGTCAAGCTATGGAGAAATACATTGATGAGGCTCTCAGTTATGGTTTTATTTGACCGTCTACCTCACCTGCTGTGGCTGGGTTTTTCTTTGTCAGCAAGAAGGATGGAGGTCTTTGCCCTTCGTATCGACTTCAGAGTTCTCAACTATGTCACTGTTAAGTTTTGCTACCCCCTTCCACTAGTACCCTCAACATTGGAATAACTGAGAGAGGTCACCATATATACCAAACTCGACCTCAGTAGTGCATATAATTTAATCCGCATCAAGGAGAGTGATGAGTGGAAAGATTTTTCTGACCACTAGTGGGCACTACGAATATCTTGTTACGCCGTATGGCCTAGCCAATGCCCCAGCAGTGTTCCAGTCATTCATCAACGAGATCTTCAAGGCCATTTTGAACAAATATGTGGTGGCTTGCATTGACGACATTTTGGTTTATTCCAAAACCGAGGTAGAACACGTCGACCATGTCAAGACCGCGCTTTCCAGACTATTTCAGAACCAGCTCTATGTAAAAGCGGAGAAGTGTGAATTTCATGTTTCTAAGACTTCCTTCCTGGGTTACCATATCAGCCTTACTCATATCAGTGTTAAGATGGATGAAACCAATGTAAAGGCAGTCAAAGAATGGCCACAACCCAAGACTGTCAAGGAACTCCAGCGATTCCTGTGATTTGCAAATTTTTATAATTTTTACAGTACTGTCGCTGCCCCTTTAACTTCCCTGCTCAAAAGAAAGCCAACCAAGCTTCCATGCAATGATTCTGCTACTACCGCATTCCATAATCTAAAGGAGAGATTCACCACGGCTCCCATTCTCAAACACCCAGTCCCAAGTCTTCCATTTATTGTGGAGGTGGATGCCTGCGACTGTGGAATTGGAGCAGTGCTTTCCCAGAGACATGGTCAACCAGGCAAACTATTCCCATGTGCTTTCTTTTCTAGGAAGTCGACAGCAGCCAAAAGAAACTATGATGTGGGTAACAAAGAACTCTTGTCCATTAAAGCAGCAATTGAGGAGTGGCGCCACTGGCTAGAGGGAGCTATACACCCATTTCAGGTGATCACAGACCATAAGAATCTTGAATATATAAAGGACGCTGTTAATGTCAGTTTAACGTCTGGCTATCATCCTCAAGCTAACGGCCAGGTGGAACGGCTAAACCTGGAAATAGGACTTTATCTACGATCGTATTGCAGCCGTGAACAACATCATTGGTCCGAATTCTTACCCTGTGCGGAATACGCTCAGAACTACCTCATGAACTCATCTACAGGATTAACACCATTCCAGTGTGTCCTAGGCTATCAACCTCCTATGTTCCCGTGGTCTGGAGAACCCTCAACTGTACCGGCTGTAGATGAGTGGATCCGTTGTAGTGAGAGGGTGTGGGACAGTGCTCACGTACGCCTTCAACGAGCCGTCAGGAATCAGGAGATCCAAGCTTATCGAAGACAACGACCACACCCTCCCTACCAACCTGGACAATGGATCTGGCTCTCAAGCTGCGGCTGCCCAGCAGGAAGCTCAGCAGAAGATACGTTGGTCCCTTCAAGATTGTTAAACAGATTTACGAAGTAACGTACCAATTTGAGCTTCCTGCTAATTATCGTATCTATCCGTCCTTTCATGTCTCTCTCCTGAAACAAGTCCACCCGCAAGCTGACCCTGGCCATGAAGCCCCAGAACCGCCGTCACCTCTTGATATTGGCAGGAACCCCGCATAAGTGGGTGCATGAATTGCTGGACTCACAAAGGAAGGAAGCTCCAATACTTGGTGGACTGGGAGGGCTACGGACCAGAGGAGAGATCTTGGGTAGCTGCCTGGGACATACTGGATCCCGCTCTCATCGAGGAATTTCATCGAGCCAGACCCCACCGTCCAGCACCACGACCACGGGGATGTCCACGGCGAGCTCTAGGAGTCACTCCTAGAAGGGGGGGTTCTGTAATGCCATGGCAGCAGAGGGAGCCGTTGCCCAAGTACTGACTTGTCTCCTCTCTCTCTGCACTCACTTCCTGTTTTCCCAGCATAAAGCCAGAGCACATGTTACACTCATTGTGAAGTATTGCCAGTTTCACTGCCTTACCAAGCGTTTCTCCCAAGTTTATTCTGACTGCTATCGTGTGTATGACCTTGCCTGCTTTTCTTGACCACCTGTTTTACCGTCTTTGCTATTTGGAAATCTCTTGAACCTATTTGCCGATCTGACTGCCTTACTGTTAACGAACTTCTACCTGTTGTATCTGACTATTCTCTTTTGGATTGTCCCAATAAACTTCTGCACATGGATTCGCAGCGGTCAGTATATGGTGTACAGTTACCATATATTTCTGCCTCATTCTGTGATGAGTCGCAAAAGTAAGTTATTTTCTTATTATATCTTTTGGAGAGAAATAAAATGCATGTAAATTATTTCGACACAAAACTTTCTTTTGCGATTGTTTAGAGTGTTAAATCATACCGGCAACACAAAATTACCTAATGATTATAAATGATTAGTTACCTAATCATTAAAGACCTAATCATTGAATATGTTCTCTCTCCCTATCTCACATACAATCAAAGATTTGATTTTTTTTTTTCCTGCCCTAATTGCATTGGCTGGTCTAAAATATGAGATACACGTTTCAGGAGTTCAGGACACAGAATTGGACACATGCACAACTGCTGTATTTCCCTTACATATGTGCTTCGTTTTTTTTTTTTTTATAGATAAACATTATTTTCAATTTCAAAGAATTGTTAAGTGTTTCCTGTCATTGCTATGCAAAGATTCAAAACTATTTCTGAGATGCATGGTTAGTTCTGCACACTGCTGTAGCCTAATAAAATAAGCTTTTTGATACTATTTTGTAACATTTATGAGACAAATGTCAGATTTCATAATGTTTCCAAATATGGAATTTAATAACAAACTTATGGAACAATTTTTCTTACCAGATATTTAAACAAATGTGAATATGAGATCGAGCTGAAGAATGAATGCTGCAGCAGATGCTCTCTCTCACACACACACACATTATACAACACTTATAATACACTAACACAATAAGCTTTTAGTGAAACAAATCAACATTTTTTCGCTACTAGTGATGCTTGGAAGCTTGAGTTCAGCTGTTACACTGTCAACCTTACATTTGAACTCACGGCAGAAGGCAGTAGTTCTATACAAAATAGAGCTTTTAGAGACACTTTTTTGTTCTTTTTTTTTTTTACACACCTAGAACTGTTGCAAAAACAACTGTCCGGTTTAATGTTTGAATGTGGCTAACTTGTAAACTGTAACCTATTGCATTTCCAAAGTCCCTTTAAGGCATTCATTCCACTATAAATCAGTTCTTTTAAGTTTTGGTGACTTGGATTTTTAATTGTCATTGGATTTTTTTTGTCATTACTCTGTAGAAGAGCTCAAGTCAACACCAAGTGCAATGGCTTGTCTGAACATATTGAGTCATTCATCAGACACACCATGGATGCTCGAAAAACTTGAGTCCAAAAAACATAATCCACAGGAGCCAAAAACTGTAAACAAAGACAACGCAGGAACAGAATCTAATACGGACACAACATAAGACAAAATGAACATGGTACATATAGGGTGAGGATAGATGAGTTAATGATAAACATCTCACAGTAATGAACCAATAATTAGTCCAAAGGAGACTGAAACGCAGTCTAGAACATATAAACAAAGATGCAAAGAGAGTGCCCTCTGGTGGCTGAACTAGACACTGAACAACTGACTGTGACACACTTTTATCCAAAATCACAAAAGAGGAATACAATCGATTTATCTTAAGGAGGCAATAAGACAAGAAGTGCTGGTAGAAGTGATAATTTTGTAAAACTCAGCAACACACACGATTACAGGACACTGTGAGCACAGCACTAACACTAACTACCAACACTAGTACTAGTCAAGCACTCACTCACCTGTGAACAGCAGATTAGATTCTACATCAGTTAGAAATCAATCCAGAACATCAGATCATGTCAGCTTCTTCTGTGAAGCTACATCAGTTGAATACACGATATCCTGAAGCTGATGTTGGATATTATGTTTATTTTTCAACAGACAAAACATGCAAAATCCAAACATTAAATGTAAGTTAATGTAATGTTTCTTACCTGTAGATGATGTGATTCAGATGTGTTCGTGTTTCTTCTTTTCTCAGGACAGACTGGAATCACTGATCATCTCTTTCTGCTTTTCCCAGCGGCGCTTTTCATGCAAAGAAACTCCCTTCTGTGGTTTGTTTGATTCTATATAGTTTATAGTTATACTTATATAGTCCTGTTTCTTGCCCAAAGGCAACTACACGGAACAAAAAGTATGTTTATACCAGTGGAAACAGAATCAGAATCAACACTGTATTTATTATATTACATTTTATCTGTGTGCATCTGTAGATGTAAATTCCTATACGTATTTTCACTTTCTTTTTCCAGGAGCACTGACAAAATTGTATGCAGATAAGTGAAGTCATAGATCCTCTTTGACTATTAATAATTCATCATTTTCATTAGGATGTCCCCAAATCCTTCAAATTGGCTGTAGTTAAGCCTCTCATTAAAAAAAATATTTTTTAAGATACTAGAAAAGGTAGAATCCTCACAACTATATTCATTCTTAGAGAAAAATGGCATCTGCAAGGATTTTCAATCAGGATTTAGACCGTACCATAGTACTGAGACTGCTCTCATTAGAGTTACTAATGATCTGCTTCTATCATCTGATCGTGGTTGTTGCAGCATTGTATTATTGTTATTGGATATCAACAATGTGTTCGACACTATCAACCACAACATTCTCTTGAATAGACTAGAAAACTAGGTTGGCACCCTGAAGTACCTCAAGGCTCAGTACTCAGCTGTCACCAAGCCAGCAGAGGGAGCCCTTACCTCTGGGTGATCTGTGATCACTCCCTCTGCTGCTACTTCCTGTCAAAGGACTATAAATACTGTTGTAGGCCCCTCACCTGCAGGTTGTATTGTTCAATTGTTAGATTGCTGTTTCCGAGTTTCCATGTGTTTTCCGAGTTATTGATTCTTTGGTTTTGACCCTGCCTGTCTGTTGATACTGTGATTGTTTGCTGCCTGACCCGACCTCTGCCTGTTTTTGGATTTTGTTGTTGCCTTGCCTCTTACACTCCTGTTTGCCGCCTGTCTGCTTTGACCATGCCTTTGCTCAATAAAAGCTTGCGAATGGATCCGCACGCCTCAGACCCCTCAATCATGACATCAGCACTAGGGCCGTTAATTTTTACATGTTACCTCTGAGAGACATGATGCTAGCTCCAGTATGATGGCACAGTGAAACACACAGAATGCATAGTTAATCTAAAATTCTGAAAAAACTGAGGTGTTAATTATCAGACCTAAAAACCCCACATGTAATAATCTAGAATACAGTCTAAAAGTTGACGATCACCCTCTGCCCTAGTCACCAGCATTCGGTCACCGGCCACTCAATCCCCGACATGCCCCACCCGTGAACCATCATCTGAGCACCAATTACCAACACCTGCACCCGCAATCAACCACACCCTTTAAATACTCAGCTCTGTCACTCAATCCTCAGCTGGAATCAAAGTTACATGGACACTACTGCTTTGATCGTATTCTTCGTTGCTCCCTATACTCCAAGGAAGTCTTTCTTTGTGTACCTTAGGACGTACCAACGCCTGTGTTGAGGGAAGTACTCTTGATTGAAATAGAACATTCTATGAATAACCTCATTACATTTATCCATTGACATTTACATGTATTCATTGCAGATGATTTTATACAAAGGAACATTATCAGAAATATTCATAGTCTACAATGAGGGTTGTTGAGACTATTTCACTCAAACGGCTCTTTACCAGGAAGGATCAACTCAAGGCGAAATAAAACACAAGACAAGTTTTTGGATTTTAAAGCTTGCAAGGATTGCGCTTGTCGGGTGCAAGCGGGAGAGAAGCAGGTTTCTCCTTAACCTCCCTTTTGCCTCCAGACGGATCTCAGTCCGCCTGAGGCCGGGAGCCAGGTAGGCCCCGCCTTCTGCCTCCTTCCCTGCTTTTGCCTCCTTTTCCTCCGCTTGCCTCCGAAGCTCAGATCGCAAGTCACTTTATTTATAGAGAAAAAGGACAGAGCAAGATAAGTAAAAACAACTGGCAAAACAAAGACTCCAGACATGTTCGTCACATATCTTTTTGGGCGTCAGAAACTTCATTCCTTCAGATTCCCCTGGCGCCCATACCAGTCTAAGATACTATATAGAGGCCATGTCATGTCATGACCTAGAACAAAAAGTGTTATACCAGATGGAAGCTGAAACTGAAGGGTCAAAGTTGCAAAATGTCAATACATAACCCTAACATCGGTAATCAGTAACTATGGTTACAGATGAGAACATTCTTAGAAACCGTGACGAAAAAGGAAACCAAAATGGAAACACAGGAAACAATGAGATGCAAAACTGAAACTATCTATAACAACGCCACTGAATGATATGAGTATATACAAATGTGTAACAGGACATTGGTAACAACACTTATAGAAAGCATTACACTTTATAGATCAAACTCCTATTTTACTTCACATATCCCTTAATCTTACCCTGAATCAAACTGTTCCACTTACTCTTTTAATTAATAATTAATGATTTTATTAATGATTCCTGAAACTTTTTTACAAAATGTGATAATATATTTCCTGTTATATCAATAGCCTACTAAGTAAAGTGAAACAATAGTTGCTACCAATGTACATACACATACCATTCTGAGAGTTCTTACATGTGTGTAGTTACAGAAATATTACATAGTATATGTAGATACTGTGTACTAATGTGTACTTACACTGGTTAAATACTACATACACATTTAGTTACTGTGTGAGTACACAGGTATTAGGCACACTTAATATAAAGTGGGAACTTTAGACTGTTACTATTTACAAATTACAAAATGAAACCTTAGTGATATAATCCATTAGATTTAGATTCGATTTTTATTAATGTATTCAAATGACTTTTTTTATTACTTTTGATTCCATGTGATCAGTTTCTCTCCAGCGCTCACTTGACACAGATGAAGTTGTTTCTGTCAGTTTCAGGGAGGCTGATCCAGAGACTATCGTTGGTCCGAATGGCTCCGGATCTGATCGTATTAACACAGTCGTCCAGTCCGGTGTCGTAATCAGGAGTCCACCGATCGTAGCAGATGGTCTGACCGTTGATCCAGAACCAGATTCCCACGATGCAGGAGTGACGCAGACCCAGCCACACGTGATTGGACGAGGCTCTCGAGGTCACATCCATCACCCGTCGCTGTATCTGCTCCGAATATACCGACACCAGGTCCATGTCTCTGTCTCTGCAGTATCTCAGAGCTTCAGTCCACGTCTTATTCTCTCCGATCAGAACCAGTTTATCTGGAAACATACAGAAAGAGAGTTGAGTCAAAGCAGCAGGGTTTCCCAGACAGGCTTTTTGAGTTTATAAATACATAATATTTAATTAATCTGAATGAGAATGATTATATATAAATGAGGCAACGCAATTAATCAAACAATATCTGAAACTGCCGTTTAGTCTGATTATCAAATCAAAGTCTGATGTTCATCTACACATGAGCAGCTTATAAAACAATGCTTTCAGCATCACAGTAAATACTAATTCATGGAAATACTGGCTCATGCTAAAAGTGAGTTTAATGTGCATCTGAGATTCCAATGTGCGCAAAGTTTACTTTATTAATTTGCATATTTACAGCTTTTCACTAGTAATTATTCACCAAAACAAAGACCTGAGGCTTTTAAATGTTTGAAACTGGTATTAGTATTGTCAGTTGTAGAGTAAAATAAAATTATTACATTGCACGTGGGATTGGGAATTAACAATAATATCTGTCTTCATTTTTATAGCTGAGGTTGCATTATTTAATTTTCAACATGTCCTTCAAATAATTCACCTGCATATGTAATTTGTACAAATCCCTGAAATATGAGAGCATTGCGTTGTATGATGTGATCATGTGAGCAATGTCTGAACCCTGAGAGCGCACAAGTGCATGTGGAGCATATAACTATATCTATATCTATAACTTATGATTTTTTTTTAGCTGTGGACATTCGTACAAATTACACCCAGTAAAATATATTGTAAATATGGTGAGATTGATGTAAAAAGTCCACGCACTGCATTTAAACAAAACACACATTTTGATTGGTGAAGACGACGCCGTCATTATTTTTACAGTTGTTAGAGCGCACTTAACTTGAAAAAGAAAATACAGGTTGTATAAGGTACTTCCACAAACAACCTGAAGGGTCGCTTTTTTGTCGAAGGACAGGCTGTTTATTTGCTTTGCTGCATGTCTTGTGATCATTAACTGGCATCAGAGAACTATGAATGTGTGAATGTTTTGTCAAATTATTTATGCAAGAAATACTTTACCAGAAACTCTGGGAATAGCTGGTTTAAAGGAATAGTTAAGTCGTACTGAAATGATGAGAGAGTTTCTGTAGTTTGACATGTAGATGATTGATCTACTCACCATCATAACACACAAAGGGATGCGGTTCTCTACAGTCCTCGTCTGTCCATCGTCCTTCAGCACTGAAACCAGTCGAGGTGCAGATGCTGTTTCCGTTAGGGATGTTATTAGGTTCACCTTGTTTCCAGTATAAGAATGTGACGGGCTGTTATCTGACCAAACCCAGAATCTGTACAGACCGATCCAGGATTCTTTAGGAGAAGTTAGGTTCTGCTTTATGATGTTCTTAATCTCTTCATTCTCACTCTGGTTCCTCACACTGACCAGAGCTGTGTGTTTCTCTCTGCAGTATTTCTGAGCGTTTGTGAAGTTCTTTGGTTCCTGTACAGGGACGAATCCTGTACTGACTTTAAAAGAGAAAGAGAAAGTCTGATATTGATTTACAAAATTAAATACATGTTCTTTTACCAAAAACAAAAAGACAAATTCAATTGTGGTTCATCATTCAAATCTGAAAGTGTATCATTATGAAAATAATTAACCTTTCTGTGTTTTAATCACACAGGTCACATTTATTTCTGTAGCATTTAAAATAAAAAAATATTCATCAGCTTAGGTTTACAGCAGCTCTATGGAAGACAATAATATCTATTTTGTTCATTTATAATCAATTCAAAGTTACAGAAATATAAAAACATGATCTCACCATTATAGCAGATGAAACTCCTTGTCTTATCACAATTTATATTATTCCATTGTCCATTAGTGTTCATAGAAACACAGTCTCCATATCCCTGTGGTTGTGTTGGTCCCCAGTTCCTATACTGAGACTCATCTCCTCTGTAGAAGTCAGGGTCAGTCAGAGACCACATCCATGAGTCCTTCAGCCCAATCCAGACACGCTCAGAGTTACTGTTTATGAGCTGTTTTATCTCGTTCTGTTCTTGTATGTCATTGATAGTGACCAGATCTGTGTGTTCTTCTCTGCAGTATCTCTGAGCTTCGTTCCAGTTCATCCTCTGATTCACAAAGTGATACTGACGTGGAGATGAACTGACCACGGCTGAGGAGAGACACATTCACACAGACTCATTATATCCAGACTCAGAGGTTCAGTATGAGTTTGATAAAGTGCTCTGATTTTCAGTGTTTCCAAAGAGTTTGGTGACTCTGTGGAGCTTGATTCAAAGAAAACTGTGTGCATTTAAAAGATAATTGCATAAATATGGTGCGTTTCCAGAGTTTTCAGTTAAACACTACAGGACTCATGGGAAACACTGATGATGTTTTGTGGTGTTTATGTGGTTTATTTCATCTCCTCAACAACACACACGATTACAGGACTTATTCAAACACACAGCACTAACACTAACTACCAACACTAGTACTAGTCAAGCACTCACTCACCTGTGAACAGAAGAGACATCAATGTGATTCTCTCCATTTCTGAGGAGAAACAGAAATCAGATCCAGAACATCAGATCATGTCATTTCTGCTTCTTCTGTGCTTTTAGATTCTACATCAGTTAGAAATACACACATGAAGCTCCTGATTCAGTGAAACCAACATTTCACTGCACATTATTTATAAATAAACCTAACTGATATAATGCTAATATGCCAATCTGCTAAAATACAAACATTTTAATACACTGACAACCACCTTATAAACACAGACTGTGATACAGTTAAATCACTACATGAAGAAAACAACGAAACGAATACTGAACAATTACACTGAATGTCTTGTTAAATTTCTAATAGTAATGGTACAGTTTTAAATAATTAAACATAATTGTTTTACAGTGTATTGATTTATGCTGCACGCCCACATTTAAAATCTTCAGAGTTCAATTCACACAGACGAGTTCTGATGTTTCATTGCTGTTATTAGTAGGTCCAGCATATCATTTATAAGTAATAGTATATACTTTCTTTACTAAATAAAGAAATTTATGTCACATTTAGCAAATCAAGAGTGAGGAAACCTTTATGGAGTTCTTATCATCATCATTTTTGCTTATTTTCTCTCTTATTTTTCTCTATAAAAACCCAGATATCAACAGATAAAATGATGTTAAACAGTATAATGTGTAATATAAACACTGCTAAATCAATCAGTGTAAAGTTTCTTACCTGTAGATGATGGGATTCAGGTGTGTTTGTGTTTCTTCTTTTCTCAGGACAGACTGATATCACCAATCATCTCTTTCTGCTTTTCCCAGCGGTGCTTTTCCTGGAAAGAAAAACTCCCTTCTGTGGTTTGTATCTTTGTTCAGGTTTGTTTCCTTCTTTCTTGCCCAAAGGCAACTGCACTGAACAAGAGAGAGTGTGTTCATCTGTTTACTGTCGTGTGTGTTTATACTGCTGGAAGAAAAATATTTAAAAATTACATTTCTTATATATCTTTAGATTTCAATTCCTTCAAAAGGTTTTTTTCCTCCATTTCAGCAGAACCTGACTGTATCCAGTGTTTAGATCCATTTTCTGGAAATGTAAGCTTTAGTGCATATTTAATTAGAAAAGGCCTTATTTTCATATTTAAACCTGCCCATATTGTAATGATATTGTAATGCTGAGGGTTCTCCGGACCAAGGAAACAAAGGCGGTTGATAGCCCAGAACGCATTGGAAGGGAGTGAGTCCAGTGGATTGTTTCCTTAAAGAATTTTGTGCATACTCAGCCCAAACTAAGTAACGACTCCAGTCCTGTTGGTTATTGTGGCAGTAGCTCCGGAGGAATTGAGACAGCTCTTGATTCTGCCGTTCGGCTTGGCCATTGGATTGAGGGTGATAACCTGAAGTGAGACTTATGTTGATGTTTAGTTGTGAACAGAATGCTTGCCAGACTCGAGAGGTGAACTGTGGGCCGCGATCAGACACAATATCTTCGGGTAACCCGTAAAAGCGGAATACCTGTTGTAAGAGGACCTCGGCGGTTTCCCAGGCTGTGGGTAGTTTGGGCAATGGTATGAATCTGCATGACTTAGAGAACCGGTCTATGACTGTGAGCACCGTGGTGAAGGAGTTGGAGACTGGTAGGTCGGTTACGAAGTCTATGGCTATGTGTGACCAAGGTCTTTCCAGTATGGGTAGTGGTTGAAGGAGTCCTGCTGGGCGTTGATGGGAGGTCTTGGTGATATTGCATGTTTCACACTGTTGAACGAAGTGGATGGTGTCTGAACGAATGGTTGACCACCAGAAACGGTTGTTAACTAGCTGGAGAGTGGCTGTGATGCCTGGATGACCGGCGCTGGGGGTATCATGAACCCAGTGCAGAACTCTTTGTAAACGCGCTTGTGGTACGTAGGTTCGATTAGGGGGGCAGGCTGAAGGCGCTGGTTCGGAGAGTTGAGCCTCTGTGATCTCGGTCATAATGTCCCACTGGACTGGAGCGATAATGCGGGCTGACGGTAGGATGGGTTCATGAGGGGATTCTTGAGGGATATTCTCGAACTGCCTGGATAAAGCATCCGCTTTGGTGTTTTTTGACCCTGGGCGGTAAGTGACTTTAAAATCAAAACGGGAGAAGAATAAAGACCACCTGGCTTGTCTTGAGTTTAGTAAACACAAACAAGACTTCGCGATGAGAGAACGTGAGAGAGTCCATTATAAGGGCTGGATAATGCGGAACACCTGGTGGCTGTAATCAGCCCAAGGTACGGGATTGTGGGAAATGTAGTCTTAGTATTCCGGTGAGAGCTCCCTCCGGTGGTGGTCGGAGAGAGCCACAGAGGTGCTGTTCATGACACATATAGCATCTGTTAATGAATATTTTTACTGTATTCACTAGTACCGTCTTGCTTTAACCATATTTTGGAGACGCATTTGTAACCATAAGTAGAGATGTTCTCATTTGTAAAAACAGCATAAAATGAAGGTTTCTTATTAAAATACAGGAAGCTGTCTCTTAAGATTAGTGGCAGGTTATAATCAGTCATGATCAGTTTATGGTTATGTATTTCAAAAACAAGAGTAAGACGGAATAGTGAAAAAGTAAAAATACTTTCACTGAAGTGCACCTCAGTTTGTCTTTCAGTTCCACATACATTGTACAGCACTAGACTGGATTGTTGGCTTGTTTATATCTTCTTTTTTTTATTTCTCCGGGGAAACATCTGTGTGTCATGGAAGATCACAAAACAATTTAATAAATTGATGGATGCCTGTTGTGAGTCCTACACAGCATTTGTGGAAGAGTTCGAGCGAGTGTTTGATCATCCGGTTAGTGGGCGGGAAGCTTCCAAACATCTGCTCACTCTCCATCAGGGTTCTCGTAGCACAGCAGATGTTGCCATTGAGTTTCGGACCACAGCAGGAAGGAGCGGATGGAATGATGAGGCACTGAGGGTCTGCTTTCAGGGAGGGTTGTCTGAGCCCCTTCAAGATGAGTTAGACATCAGGTAAGTTCCTGGATCAATCCTTGGCTAAGGAACTTAAGATCCCTACCCAGCTTATTCCTCACCCCCAGGCAGTAACAGTTTTGGATGGCAGACCTCTGGAACCAGGCAAGATAACAGAGGCCACTCAGTCCCTGGAACCTTCTATCTTATTGACTCCCCCAAGTATCCTGTTATCTTGGGTCACCCTTGACTGCACAGTCATAATCCCCGGACCCTTGATGGCACTTACCAAAGGAGGAAGAACCAAAATTCATGGGAGTCCAGAGCCAGCGGGGGCCTTCGAGAATCTCAAGTGCTGTTTTTCTTCTGCTCCCATTCTTTTGATCCCTGACCCAGAAAGACCTTTCGTGATGGAGGTGGACACCTCAGAGGTGGGTGTAGGAGCCATCCTGTCACAAAAGGGTGAGGATGGCAAATTACACCCTTGCGCCTTCATATCTCACCGCCTGTCAGATGCCGAGCACAACTACCACGTGGGGGATCGAGAGCTGCTTGCAGTTAAACTTGCCTTGGAGGAGTGGCACTACTGTCTTGAGGGGGCACAGCACCCTTTCCAGGTTTTCACGGACCACAAGAACCTGGAATATCTCCAGCAGGCTAAGCGATAGAACCCTCGCAAGCTCGATGGTCCCTGTTTTTCAATCGGTTCCCTCCTATTGTACAGACTCGGAACCAAGATGCCCTGTCTCAAGCCTACTCTCCCAAGACACTAGCGAAGCCTTTGGCATCAATTATTCCAAGGTCTAGGATTGTTGTGCCCCTCCAATGGGAACTGGAAAGAATGGTGTGAGAGGCCCTTGCCCATGAGCCCGATCCAGTCTATACAGTCCGCCCGATACTGGACTCCCGTAGGGTCTAGAACTCTTTGCAGTATCTGGTGGACTGGGAGAGCTACGGGCCAGAGGAGCTCTCCTGGGTGCCTGCCAAAGACATCTTGGACCCAAGTTTGATTCGAGAGTTTCATTCCCAGAGGACGGGGTGTTCTGGAAGGAACGTCAGGAGCCGTTCCTAGAGGAGGGGGTCCTGTCAGCATCCTACTTCCTGTAGTTGGTCTCCGTGCCTCTAGAGGCCCCTATGTTCCCCTGTACTTTAGTTCTTCCTTGTGTGTCCTTGTAAGCAATATCCAGGTCACCTGTGTATTGTCTTCCCCTTTGGGTATTTAAGTGGTGTTTTTCTCCTTTTTCTTACTCGGTTTTTGAGTCTCGGCTGTGAGTTTCCTGCTTTGTTTCAATCAATCAATGAATCATTTTTATTTATATAGCGCTTCTAACAACACAGGTTATATCAAAGCACTCAACAGTATAAAGTAGAAGGATGCAGTGATAGGGATGTATAATGATGAAATTGAACAATTTGTTATTAAATGCAGAGACGGTCTCTGTAATCAATTGGACGAGTTTGTTTCATCAAGCCCTTCAAAGCTACATCAAGTAAGATGTTCGCGGTTATCTCTTTGTTCAGTTCACTGGTTTTGTTTTCTCCACTCATAGAGTTTTTATTTTTCCAAGTCGTTTCCATTATTTCCTCTGTTACTGTCACCAAGCCAGCAGAGGGAGCCCTGACCTCTGGGTGATCTGCGATCACTCCCTCTGCTGCTACTTCCTGTTCCAGGACTATAAAAACTGCAGCAAGCCACTCACCTGCAGGTTGCATTGTTTGCCTGTTAGATTGTTGTTCCTAGTATCCCTTGTGTTTCCCTAGTTATAGATTCCTTGGTTTTGACCCTGCCTGTCTTTGGATTCTCTGATTGTTTGCTGCCTGACCTGACCACCGCCTGTTTTTGGATTTTGTGTTTGCCTCGTCTCTGATACTCCTGTTTGCCCTGTTTGACGCCTGCCTGTTTTGACCATGTCTTCATTTAATAAAAGCCTGCATATGGATCCGCACGCCTCAGACCCCTCTGTCATGACAGTTACCAAAACCTCTGTCCGAGAAGTACATTTGTTGTATTTGTTTTTTCTTATTCAATCAATTACCATGGGAACAAATGGGATTAGGGGGCAAAGGGGCAAGGCAACACAGAGACAACAGAAAACACACACACACTTAAAATACACAAACAGTCTGAGGTTGAGTGCCCAATAATGACGTTTGTGGGCATTCCCATTGGTGAAGTAACACCAGACAGGGAGTTCTAAAAAAAGCTGTCGAGGAAGAAGGAGAGAGACACGCCATGACTGCTGTGGGAGGGAAACGCGTAGCAAAGGTTTTAATACATTAAGTTGGTGAGTTAAGTGAGCACTAACGCCATTGTGTGAGATTGGGAAGAGTCTTTTTCCAAAGGTTCGGCTGAGAGACCGAGGCTGCTGTACGTCATTCAAGTGCACTTGTTAGTGCGCGAGAATGTGAACATGAACTGGAAGTGAGCGTCACACAGAGTGTTTGGTTTGTTTTTTTGCATCTTTTTTGCATCTTTTCAGGATTGTCTGTCGTTTCTTGTTTATTTTGTATTTTTTTGAGAAGCACTTTTCTTTGAGACCTAATCAGTTCGTGCTGTGGCTGAGCTGCACCATTTTGTTCCAGAAAGGCTACTCGGAGTTTTGTTGTTTTATTGTTGCCCTGCCATCCTCACAACATCTCTTCACTGCCCTGACCCAGCTGTGAAAGTCATCTAGAGTCATCACGTCAAACTCTTCATTGCTACGGACTGGTACACACACACACACACACACACACACACACACACACACACACACAAACACACGAACTGTTCACTGATATAGATTGAACTGAACTGAAATTTTGAATTCAATGATCAAATTGGGTTGGTGTGAGAACCGAATCATTGGTTGATTTCACAAGAGTTGTTCTAACCGTTGAACTGGGTTATAACAGTGTTCCTTGGAGCTGAGCCAAGATTTATTTAGTTCTTTTAAGGCAGTCATTCGAATTCAACTCACAGAGTCCCATATCAGATTTACTTTTCATCTGAGATGTTTGTCACAGCTGTTTGAAAAATTAATTGGTGTGTTCTGATAGTGAAAATAATTTGGTCAAATCTGTGGGGTTTTTTTTTAGATTGTTTTTGAAAGTTTACCAAGGTTAAGAGAAAGTACCAGAGAACTTGTATTATTTCTTTATTGTATTTCATTCTATTGAACCTCAGCTTACAAGACAAAAATCCAGTTTCCCAAGGAAAGGAAAGGAATAAATTAATAATAAGATACATTTGAGAGTCTTTTCATTTCCCCTACGAAACGAGGCCTACAGTTTCATTACACTTAGTAATTGGTCTAAATTGACTTAAATTTGAAGGCTCTAAAAAAAAAGCCTTCTCTAAATGGCTAAACTCTCTATTTTGTTATAGAAGTAATTCAGCAATCGCAATTTTAAAGTAGAATTAGTTGGTTGGCTTGGCAAAGGACTTGAAAGTTTCAAAAATAATTCTTAGATTAAGTCAGAGACATACAAGTTCCTTAAGTTTACACTGGTAAGTATCAATCAGGTTATTTTAAAAAGATGAGGAGAAAACTTTAACTTTTTAAAGTTAAAGTTTAACTTTTTTCCACTTCCCTTCTGCTTTCCTGCATAACAGCTTTCTAACCCTACTTCAAGATCTAAAATACAAGAGCTATTAAAAGCACCTCTACAGAGAAGTCAGATTGTTGGCTAGTATTAAAAAAAATGGAGAACTTGAGGCAGTGAAAGCTTGACAGAAGTGGGAGAAGTGAGTTTAATGGACGAGAGAGGATTAGTGTAGAGGGTTTAGAAAACCGCATTATGATTTGAGATGGCAAAATCAATTAATCCTCCTTTGTCATGATAGGACCGCTTCACATATTGACAAGTCGCCAAGAATGAGACCAATTTGTGACCAGATACAAATTCGGAAAATTCCTAAATGGAAACCCGTATATTTAGGAGGGGAATGTTTTTTTTCTGAGATGGAGAATCTGATGAATTTAACTTCACTTTGTTGTTCCTGATGAGATAGTTCAGTCAGACAGCACTCGGTTTCGGTAATGACTCATCTGAACACCTCTGATTGGTTCTTGCGTTCATAAGCTCAACAGAATTGTATGAGATTGGGTGTGTGTTTCTGGCTCTCTGCCCACCAGCGAACAGATTTGAATTTAGCAGCTGCACATTTGGCACAAATTTGATTGATGTGATATGATTTTATTCCTAATATCACTCAATGAATCTTTATTATCTTTGTATACAATCGTTACATTTATCAATTTATGTTTTGTATTCATTGTAGATGGTTTTATACAGGGACATCACACACATTTGCCAACAATTTTTAATGCCAAGTGAAGGAATGATAAATATACAATAATGAAGGAAGCATGGTGAGTAACCTAAATCAGCAACTATGGTGACAAATGAGAACATACTAAAAAAAAAAGGAAACGCAAGAAACAAGGAAAACGAAACCAACAACGTGACATATCCGCATCTTAAAGCCCACATGAAATCAAAATGGATTATATTTATTTTGTTAGCTCACGTTGCTATTTTTGTAGTAAACCAATCAATCAGTCAATCCACAAAAAATAAATAAGTTTGCCTTAATCTTTAATTCAAATCTGAAAATGCTCCTTTCTAAACACAAAAGGTCTTTTTGTCAGTTTGTCGAATTGGGCACAATATGGAAGTAAAACCTCTTTAAGATGCTAAACCATGGGTTAAAACACAAAAAAAATTAAGTTGAATGTATTATAGTTGTGTATGATTACATTTGTAGTCATTGTAGAAGAAATTTGCAAAACATATCAGTTCCAGAAAAATAAATGTGCAGTAAGTACTAAATGCAGCAAAAGTAACATGCAATAAAAAAAATTACCTATCAATGTGAACTGAAAGAAAACATAGTAAATATTTGTCTCCATCACCTCGAGTCTGAATCAAACTGAATCAAATATTTGATTAACAAGTAAAAAAATGAAAAAAGACTTAATGGTTAAAATAGAGATTATTTGAGTTCAATTACAGAAAGCTTCCTGATTATAAATCTGCTTTAAGTGGGTAGATTATTATTATATGACATTCCACACATATTTAGTCTGTGGCTAGATTTGAGCCCTTTTGGTTAATTATGTGATTACATTAATAATTTACTGGCATTGTGTAATCCATAAGAAATTAACTATTGGATTTTTAAAATGTAGTGTAATCTAATTGCAAGTACTAAATATTTATAACCGGGATTCCATTTCTCTCCAGCGCTCACTTGACGCAGATGAAGTTGTTTCTATCAGTTTCAGGGAGGCTGATCCAGCGATTGTCGCAGGTCCGAATGGCTCCGGATCTGACCGTATTAACACAGTCGTCCAGTCCAATGGTGTAGTCAGGAGCCCACTGATTGTAGCACATGGTGTTACCGTTGACCCAGAACCAGAATCTTAGTGCACAGGAGTGACGCAGACCCAGCCACACGTGATTGGACGAGGCTCTCGAGGTCACATCCATCACCCGTCGCTGTATCTGCTCCGAATATACCGACACCAGGTCCATGTCTCTGTCTCTGCAGTATCTCAGAGCTTCAGTCCACGTCTTATTCTCTCGGATCAGAACCAGTTTATCTGTAACACAAACAAATCAGCATACAGAACTTGAAGTCTTTACCGTAAATACAGGATCCAGTGCCATGTACTTTTAGAATTTTTTGTGCGCTAAAAAATGTTTTTCATTTTGATGACTGCAACATACTCCAAAAAAGGTTGTATTTCATTTCAATTGGTTTGTTTAGCATCTGTCTTTGCATTTCAGTTAATTACAGAATAATTCGTTTTGCAAGGAATTTATTTATATTGTCACTTGAAGTGAGATCTGACTGAGAAGAGTAAAGCTTGCAAAATGCCCTGAAAATCATATTGTTTTATTATCAGGATGACAGGTGCCTTCTTTATCGAATCCAATCCTTATTCCAATCCCTGGGCATGAGATCAACAATGCAAAATGTTGGCTAAGTATTTATTTGGTTTATTGGCAAATGTTCACTGTGTAATTTTTTTTTTTTGCTTTGTTGGTGAGAATTACTTCTAGAGACATTTGTACTGTTTTAATCTCAGCCAACAGGAGCCCACCAGAGTGGAGCAAGCAGAGAAGAAAACCACCACAATGAAGCAGAAGACCGCAGACTGGAGCAAACAGATCTAAAGGCATCCATGGCAAAGCTTCAGACTGGTCAGGAGGCCCAGACAGATACAATAGAGAAGCAGAGACAGACAATAGAGGGAGCATTTATAGCCCCAAGGGCCAAGGCCGGGAACATAAGAAAATCAGGTTCACAGACTAGGACTGGTAAGGCAGATGGTTCAACAGACACACTTGATGAAACAGAACAAGTAGACATTTTATGAGTAGTCTCTATGGTGGTGACTCTATGAAGTTAATGTGAAAGATATGAGGTGTATTTTTAGAGTTCATGGACAAGAGGAAAAAACTCTGGACTCGGTAGTCCGCCGTAATTTACTATGATTAATTATGTGTAAGTGCAAACTCGTGAAATGTCACAGAGTGAAATTAAACAGGCAGACAATTTTTCTACAGGATTACATGAAACAGGCCCAACAGACGGGAATAGGACAAATAGTCCATTCATTAATGGCATCTTTGGCAATGACAGACAAGGCTGATAGCTCAAATAAAGGAGACTCTACTCCTCCCTACGTGGTTCTGTACAGTACTTCCAGAGAGCAGTGCAGTGCTACTGTAATGATGCGATGCCTTCTGCTCTATCCAGTCTCACTGTCCACCGTGGCACATTTCCAGGAAGGTGGGTGACACTGATAGAGCCACTCGCACTGAGGTTGGGCGCATGGCTTGCGTTACCCAACCCGTTGCATTGGCTCACCCGGCAACCTCCCAGGTTCAGGGGCATTCTAGAGACTTTGGTGGCAGTCTGAGACACTACTGTCTTGCACAAGGAGATTGCTGTCCTCCTGGCAGAGGATGCAATCGAGCCGGTCCCTCCAGCCAAGATGGAGTTGGGGTTTTACAGCCCTTATGTCATCACGCTCAAGAAAGGAGGTGGTTCCTGGATCTGTGTTGTAGCGATTAAATGAATCGTACAGTATTTTTGTTATTATTTTTATTATTATTATTATTTGTGTGTGTGTGTGTGACCAATAAGAAACATACACGTTATACAGAGCGGACCTAACAGATAAAAGTGGGGCACACAAACGTGCGGGTGTGTGCGTCGGGGGTCAAAGTGCAACTGTCATGGCGGAGGCGACACATGAGTCGCGAGTGATTTCGATTATTGGTGTTGTACATTTTGATTCTTCAATGCAATGACTGTGGAGACTGGGGAGACCGGCGATCCTATGTGAATGCTGCGGGAGTTTTGCTGGTGCGATCGCCGAATCTGTGCTTGAGCAGTCCCGCCTGAGGTGTTGTTCATCGGATCGGAGTGTTTGGCGTCTGTGCTTCGGCTTGTTCCACAGTCGGAGGATTGGAGGATATCGCTTGTGTTGTGGACGCTGTCGTTGGATCGTCGTCGAGTCTGTGCTTGGCCGTTCCCGCCTGGGGTGCTGTTCATTGGATCTGAGTGTTTGGCGTCTGTGCTTCGGATTGCTCGTAAGATGTCGTAAGAGTGAGCTGATTCCAAATGGATTGAGGTACTCTGCGTTCACTTATATTATTATTAACACGCTTTATCTGAACTTTAATCATATGCGAGCTGAGGCGGAGCCTAGGAGAGCGCACATTGAACATTGGGCACCACTATACAAACTCGAACAGCTGGTATTTGCCCCGACGACACAGTTAACAAACAAATTCACACACAAACACATAAACGCACATTTTATTCATAATTGCTACATTCATATTCCATATATATTCCACCTTTCCATTTGTGAGTTGTGGGAAATTAAGTCCCTGGAAATTGAAAAGCCTTTGTTTTTCCCTTTTCTCTTTTTCTCTTTTCTTTTCTTTCTTCTTATGAACTCTGTATAGCCTACTTAAAAGAACTTGAGTGATGTGATCATTTGTCTTGTTTTGGGGAAAATCTGAAATTATACATTTTCACTGAATTTATACGTATATATGTATCTTTTTTTCTCGTGCTTGTTCATGGGTGTGGATTATGTGAGTGTAAACAGTGTGTAACTGGTGGTCAGCTCATTCTGAGCTAAACTATTTTGTTGGTGGATTTAATCTGCCTGGCGCCCGAACTAACTTTTCATATTGTGTTTGTGAATGAAATACGCCACCGTTACAGTGTGTTTTCACAAGCTTACGTTCAGAATGTTGATGCAGAAACATATTAGCAAATTTGTTTGGTTTGTGTTTGAGGGTCAAGCCTGGCAGTACAAGGTCCTTTCTTTCAGGCTGTCCCTGTTCCCCCGCATCGTTATAAAGGTTGTGGAGGGCACCCTTGCCCTGCTACGGAAAGTTGGGCATCAGGATCCTCAATTTTCTCAATGACTGGCTCATCATGGCCCAACCTCGAGAAGAGTTGGGCAATCACAGGGACCAAGTGCTTCATCATCTCAACCAGTTGAGGCTTCAGGTAAACTGGGAAAAGTGCAAGTTCTGCCCTGTGCTAAGAATCTCTTTTCTCTGTGTGGAGACTCGGTGAGTATGACAGGCGTGAGAAAGCACGCCCATTCATTGCTGAACTGCTTGAGTTACTTCAGAGGCAGGACAGGGGCTCCAGTGAAACACTTTTAGAGTCTGCTGGGGCACATGGCATTCACAGCCGCTGCCACACCGCTCGGATTGCTTCATATGAGACCACTGGCTTCACCCCCGAGTTCCGTGATGGGCATCGCTCCATGGGACACTCTGTGTGAACATTGAGCTTGGTTGGACCTTGCCTTTCTACAGGCTGGGCTTCCCTTAGAACAAGTGTCCCGGCATGATGCCTCCACCTTGGTCTGGGGTGCCATGTGCAATGGGCAGGCAGCCTTGGGGCTCTGGATGGGGCCTCAACTGCTTTCGCACATCAACTGCCTACAGTTGTTGGCAGTGCATCTAGTCATCTAGATCTGCACAGACAACACTGCAACTGTTTCGTATTTTAACCACCAGGAAGGGTATACAATCACATTGCGTGTCTTGGCTCGCTCCCAATATCTCCTTCTCTGGCGACAACCGCGGTCCAAATCAGTGCATGCTGTCCATATTCCGGGAGA
>NW_025048207.1:512500-535000 GCF_018831695.1 Puntigrus tetrazona
TCCCTCATGATACAACTCAATCAATAAACAGTCCGGTATGTCAGAGAGGTAAGCCATGTCCAAAAACTCTTGAGTATAATCCTCAATCGATCGGGTACCTTGCTTGAGGGCCAATAAACGTCTAGCGAGGGTCCTACCTGGCCATGGATCAGGGTGAAAAGCCGCTGGATCCTGGTGCGAGGTTGCATTCTGTCACGTATGAAGGGTCTGAGGCGTGCGGATCCATGTGCAGGCTTTTATTAAAGGAAGGCATGGTCAAAACAGGCAGGCGTCAAACAGGGCAAACAGGAATATCAGAGGTAAGGCAATAGCAAAATCCAGAGACAGGCGGTGGTCAAGTCAGGCAGCAAACAATCACAGAATCAGAAGACAGGCAGGGTCAAAACCAGATAAACAAGAACTTGGAAAACACTCGGATACTAGGGAACAACAAACGAAACAGGCGAACAATGCAACCTGCAGTTGAGTGGCTTGCTGCAGTATTTATAGTCCTGGGACAGGAAGTTGTCGCAGAGGGAGTGAATGCAGATCACCCAGAGGTCAGGGCTCCCTCTGCTGGCTTGGTGACAATGATGATGATGGTAATAATAATAATAATAATATTTTTTTATTAAAGCTATTTCAAAGCTTTGAACATTATTTATCTCTGCAGCATTTAACATAAATTAAGTTTTAGTGTTGCAAAGTTCATCAGTTACTCAGAAATCAATTATATTTCAGCTATAAGTAATTCTACAGAAAATAATCATGTTAATTTGATTAACTTTGCAAACTTACTGAAATATAAAAACATACAGCTGATCTCACCATTATAGCAGATGAAACTCCTTGTGGTACCACACTTTATATTATTCCATTGTCCATCAGTGTTCATAGAAACACAGTCTCCCTTTTCATTTGGTTGTGTTGTTCCCCAGTTCCTATACTGAGACTCATCTCCTCTGTAGAAGTCAGGGTCAGTCAGAGACCACATCCATGAGTCCTTCAGCCCAATCCAGACACGCTCAGAGTTACTGTTTATGAGCTGTTTTATCTCGTTCTGTTCTTGTATGTCATTGATAGTGACCAGATCTGTGTGTTCTTCTCTGCAGTATCTCTGAGCTTCAGTCCAGTTCATCCTCTGATTCACAAAGTGATACTGACGTGGAGATGAACTGACCACGGCTGAGGAGAGACACATTCACACAGACTCATTATATTCAGACTCAGAGGTTCAGTATGAGTTTGATAAAGTGCTCTGAATGTTCAGGGTGCTCTCCCTGTGTATATATTTGCTTTCATGAAGGCTGTTTCTGGAGTTAATTTTATGACGGTTACAGTTGGTTCTCATCCTAACCTGCTAAATTAGTGATTCTGTCTTGACCTAGTGTTGTATTTTACCCATTTCAATTGATTGATTTGCTCCTATTTGACTCAGACCTGATATTGTTACGTGTATATTGTGTATAAGTATATTGTAAGTAACTGTGATAAGGGATGTAGGGGGATAGACACCATTTTATTTTGAAAATAAAACTTAGGGAGATATTTTGTTTTCTTTTAGGTGAGGAAAAGGTATTAAAAGAGCTTTTTTGTTTTTATTTTGGCTTTGTCTTTCTCTGAAGCCACACCCTTATTTTATTTTAATAAAAGCTTGTAAATTCTTACACATACATACATAAACACTGTGAGCACAGCACTAACACTAACTACCAACACTAGTACTAGTCAAGCACTCACTCACCTGTGAACAGAAGAGACATCAATGTGATTCTCTCCATTTCTGAGGAGAAACAGAAATCAGATCCAGAACATCAGATCATGTCATTTCTGCTTCTTCTGTGCTTATTAGATTCTACATCAGTTAGAAATACACACATGAAGCTCCTGATTCAGTGTGAAAACCAGAAAACTTACAGTAAAAATAGCTGTGGTTGCAAAATGTATTCAGTAAAAATCAAAACATCAAACAAAGCATTTTTTATGTGTATGTAGAGAGTGCTCAGTTCCCTTTCAGTCTGTCTCTTCAAGAGACCAATCTACTTCAAGTGTATTAAAACGAGCAGTGAATATTGGCATGTGCTAATCGCATCTTTTTTTCTTTTTTTTTTTACAATGTATTTTACTATGCCGCATATTTCTGTTTAAGAGCTGGTCTTGCAGTGATTACCGAATTGCAGTATTTTTTTTTTATCATTTTCATGTCTTCCACTTGAAACAACTCCAATGTATAACAAACTCTTTTTATTGGGAAACGTCATGCTTATTTTTGTATGTTTATTTTCTCTGATGTTATAAAGAAGCCTTATGTAAATCAACTTATAGTTTAATTGTAAACATAAACACTGCTAAATCAACCGATGCAAACTTACAACAACATACATTTTCTCAGATTTAATTAATTAATTATTTATTAATTAACTTTATTAAAGAAATTAAGTTTCTTACCTGTAGATGATGTGATTCAGGTGTGTTTGTGTTTCTTCTTTTCTCAGGACAGACTGGTATCACCGATCATCTCTTTCTGCTCCTCCCAGCGACGCTTTTCCTGGAAAGAAAAACTCCCTTCTGTGGTTTGCATTTTTGTTCAGGTTTGTTTCCTTCTTTTTTGCCCAAAACCAACCGCACTGAACAAGAGAGAGTGTGTTCATCTGTTTACTGTCGTGTTTGTTCGTACTGCTGGAAGAAACAACAACAGAATACATACTTCATTTATTATATTACACATATTATTTGTCTATAGATTTCTATACTGATGCATTTTTCCCACCTCCACTTCAGTAGCACTTGGTTATGGCTATGTGTAATGAAGAGCACCTCGGCCGTTTCCCAAGCCGTGGGTAATTTAGGCATAGGTATAAACCTGCATGACTTGGAGAACCGGTCAACTACTGTGAGCACTGTTGTAAATGAATTGGAGACCGGTAAATCAGTCACGAAATCTATGGCGATGTGTGACCATGGTCTTTCCAGTATGGGTAGGGGTTGTAGGAGTCCTGTTGGGTGCTTATGAGAGGTTTTCGTGATGTTGCACGTTTGGCATTGTTGAACGAAGTGGATAGTGTCAGTGCGGAGGGTTGACCACCAGAAGCGGTTGCTTACTAATTGAAGAGTTGCTGTGATGCCTGGATGACCGGCGCTGGGGGTATCGTGAACCCAGTGGAGAACTCTTGGACGTAAAGCTTGGGGTACATAGGTTCGGTTAGGTGGGCATGCTGGTGGAACTGGTTCAGCTAGTTGGGCCTCCGTGATCTCGGTCATGATGTCCCACTGGACTGGAGCAACAATACGAGCTGAAGGTAGGATTGGATCTCGAGAGAATTTGTGAGGGGTGTTCTCAAACTGCCTTGATAGAGCATCCGCTTTAGTGTTCTTCGAGCCCGGGCGATATGTGATTTTAAATCAAACCGGGAGAAGAACAGAGACCACCTGGCTTGTCTCGAGTTTAGACGCTTGGCGGATTGGATGTATTCGAGGTTTCGGTGATCGGTAAGGATGGTGAATGGTAGTTTGGCTCCCTCTAACCAATGCCGCCACTCCTCAAGGGCGGATTTCATAGCGAGGAGCTCTCGGTCCCCCACATCGTAGTTGCGTTCGGCTGAGTTAAGCTTGCGGGAAAAGTTTTGCTGGCTGCCCGTGACGTTGAGACAGAATGGCGCCGATACCCACATTAGATGCATCTACCTCTACTATAAACTCCCGGTTGGGGTCAGGGTGATGAAGTATCGGAGCGGACGTGAACCTTTTTTGTTTGAGCAGATCAAATGCCTGGATGCTGTCAGGTGACCATGATAGGCGATGAAAATTCCTTTTAACTAAGGAGGTGAGTGGAGCGGCTACGATACTAAAATTGCGGATGAATCTACGATAAAAATTAGAGAAGCCCAGAAATCGTTGTAATTCTTTGACTGTAGTGGGGCGCGGCCACTCCACGACTGCTTTGACCTTGTGCTCGTCCATCGTTACCTCGTCTGAACTGATGATATACCCCAGGTAAGCCACTTGAGTCTTGTGGAATTCGCATTTCTGAAGCTTGGCGTACAGTTGATTGTCTATTAAGCGTTGGAGGACAGTTCTGACATGAGTGACATGAGAATCGAAGCTATCAGAGTACACGAGGATGTCATCCATGTAAACAATGAGGAATTGGTTTAACATGTCTCTAAATACCTCATTCACAAAAGCCTGGAAAACAGACGGACTGTTTGCGACCCCGAACGGCATGACAAGATATATTTATAGTGCCCAGATGTTGTGGAGAAAGGAGTCTTCCATTCATCTCCTTCTCTGATACGGATCAGGTTGTAGGCATTTCTGAGGTCTAACTTAGTGAAAAACTTGGCCTTGCGGAGTTGTTCTAGGGAGGCTGGTACGAGTGGCAGCGGATAACGGTATTTAACAGTGACCTCGTTCAGACTGCGGTAATCAATGCAAGGCTGAAGGCTTCCATCCTTCTTCTTGATGAAGAAAAACCCGGCAGATGCTGGTGACGTAGAGGGGTGGATGAATCCCTTGGCGAATTCATCCTCGATGTAGGATCTCATTGCCTCTGATTCCGGTTGTGAGAGGGGGAAGACGCGACTGCGTTGAGGAATGCAACCCCGGCATGAGATCGATGGCGCAATTGTATGGACGGTGAGGTGGTAATTGTGTTGCCCCTTTTTCACTAAATGCAGGGGCTAAGTCTTGATATTCAACGGGAAGTTCAGGTAAAACGGTGACTTCTTCTACAGCGGGAAGTGGTTTGGAGGGAGACTTGTGCACAGGGGCGTTAAGACAGTGTTTGCGGCAGTTAGTTGACCAGCGTGTTATTTGGTGATCAGTCCAGGATATAGTGGGGTTGTGAGTCTCAAGCCAGGGTAGTCCGAGGATGAGGTGATGTTTGGGAGAGTGGATTACAAAGAGACGTATGGATTCCGAATGGAGAGGGCTCGCTTGTAGTGTTAGGGGTTGAGTGACTGAAGAAATAGTTCCTGGTCCGATTGGCCGTCCATCTACCGCCGCCACTGCTACATGGGGTTCACAGGGAATGAGAGAGATTTTGTTAGATTCTGCAAAGGCTTTATCAATAAAATTACCGGCCGCTCCTGAATCAAGAGCTATTGTAGTAATCCATGTCGAATTTACTTTCAACTGAACATTGATTTCAAAGGAATCTGAATGAGTTTGTGGTTTCACCGAAGCAGGTCGCTGGCGCTGGGGACGTGTAGGACAGTAAACTCGAAAGTGCCCGGCTTGACCACAGTAGAGACATAACCGTTTGCGTACTCTTCTCTCTCGCTCCTCAGAGTCTAGGTGAGTTGAGCTGATCTGCATAGGCTCAGGTGCTGGTGGATGGACAGGGTATTGAAATGAGGGGGTCACATACTTGCCGCGGCGTGCTCTGAGAATATTATCCAACTTTATAGTGATTTCCATGAATTCTTCTAGCGTTTTGCCCTCATCACGACAAGCCAGTTCAGCTTGGAGCTCGGTGTTCAAACCCCTTCGATACATTAACTTGAGTGGCGATTCTCCCAAACCTGATTGAGCGGCAAGCGTGCGAAAGGTGAGCGTGTAATCGGCAGCAGTGTTGGTACCTTGTGATATGGTCTCCGGGTTCTTTCCCTCCGGCTACATGCTCGAAAACCTCCCTGAATTTGCGCATGAAATCATGATAAGAGGGGAAAGACATACGGCGTGCCTCCCAAGTGGCTATTCCGAGTTTCAGTGCCCGTGCCCCGAGCGCTCTCCCGAGTTCTAGTGCCCGCGCCCCGTACGCTCTCCCGAGTTCCAGTGCCCGCGCCCCGTGCGCTCTCCCGAGTTCCAGTGCCCGCGCCCCGAGCGCTCTCCCGAGTTCCAGTGCCCGCGCCCCGAGCGCTCTCCCGAGTTCCAGTGCCCGCGCCCGAGCGCTCCCCCGAGTTCCAGTGCCCGCGCCCCGAGCGCTCTCCCGAGTTCCAGTGCCCGCGCCCCGAGCGCTCTCCCGAGTTCCAGTGCCCGCGCCCCGAGCGCTCTCCCGAGTTTTCCCACCCTCCCACCCTGGTCATACTGCAATGGATTCCAGCAGCCCCTGCGCTCATCCTCAGCTCACCATCACGAGCTCGCCACGGGTCTGCCGGTCCCCATCGCCGTCGAGGGTGGACGATCCCTCACCTCACCGTCCCGCCTCCGAGTCCCGGACTCCTCCTCGCCTCGTAGACCCGTCGGCTCCCCCTGGGCTTCTAGCTCCCTCCTCTCCACCGTGGTCCGTCAGTCCACCAGCTCCACCAGGCTCCATCGTCCCTCCGGCTCCGCCTTGGTCTGTCGTCGACCATCCGTCGCCTCGGGATTCCTCTCCTCCGGCTTCGCCTCGTCCCTCCATCCCACCGGCTCTGTCAGGCTCCTCCTTCCCTCCGCCTCCACCTCAGTCCTCAGTCGCTCTGGCTCCGCAGCGTCCTTCCTGTCCCCCGTCTGCGTGTCAGTCACCGAAGCCAGCGGCGTCGCCTAGGACCTCCAACGCCTCTACGTCACCTTGGCTCTTCGGCTCTCCGCCTCCGCTTCGGTCTCCTCCGCCACCTGCTCCGCCGCCGCCGTCGGTCGGACCCATGGAGTCGATGGCCACTCCTCCTCCATGGCTCCTCCCTCCTTCGGCGCCACCATGGACCATCATGGCTGGGCTCTGGATCTCCTCCTGCTCCGGACTCCTCCTGTGTCCTCCCTGGCTCCTCCCTCCTTCTTTGCCCCCCTGGACTCCTGTCTGTCTGCCCCCTCCTGGGGGCCGTCCTCCACCAGAACCTCCTCCCAAGATCCGGTATCCCCAGTTCCGAGTTGTTTTTTTTTGGTTGTTACTTTAGGTGCGAGGACGCACCTTCCGGGAGGGGGGCATTATGTCACATCTCTGGACTTTTTGTTATTGTTTTTGTCTTGAGCCACGTGTCATCTGTGCCCTGCCTTCCCATTGTTTAATTGTCTTCCAGCTGTGTCTCGTTAATTTAGTTAATTTCCCTGTGTATTTAAGCCCTGTGTTTTGTGTGCATGTTTGTCGGATTATCAATGTTATCAATGTTATCGTTACAACGTTACTAAATGTTACTCAGTGTTACTCAGTGTCTTTTCCCGAGTTGTATTTGTGGTTTTTGTTCTGCCTACCTGCCTTTTGTATTTATTTTGCCAGTTTTTGAATTAAATCTGTTAAGTTTATTTCGAGTCTCGAGCGTTCTCTCCCGAGAAACCACGGAAACGTGACACCACACTATGTATTTTCTAAAGAACAGGTATAACGACCTTTTAACAAACACTTTTTTATTTTATGTTTTTGTTTACTGCTGATCAGTTGTGCAAATACTTATGAATTTCACCAAATTGGAAAATAAAAGTTAATCTTTATTAAATGTAATATTGTCTGAAATCATTATTCTAGTAGGTTAGGGACTGCTACGGTGAGTCAGATCAATGAGCAATGGATGGAGCCAGGGGCACGTTTTTGAGATCTTGACTTCTTTGATGCAACCTGTGTTGTTAAAAGCACTATATAAATAAAAATGATTGATTGATTGACTTCTGGCAACCCAACTGGCTTAGCATGCTATTACTTAGGGGTAACATGAAAAATTACTCTATTTGAGTCTATTGAGGAAATGGTTGCATTAAGGTAAGCGATCTACGGGCTAGCCTCTGACTAAGACCTGGACTAGCCCAGATGTGTCGTGAAAACAGGTCTCTAGGCCAGACTTCTACATACGATAAATGGAAGCTAGGGAGTATTTTAGTTAATGATCCAAATTTAATCACAACCAGAGGGATCAGCCTTAGCATTAAATTTAATATAACTAAAATCACGAAAGATTGGAGTCAGATAAAATGATGTGAAAGGTCAGAATTGAAATTGGAAAAAATAAAAGATAAAGTTGAAAATTGAAAGTGATTTTGCAAAATTGCAAGGAAAGACCGGACGTGCATTAAACCTTCGATCAGGGCCCCTGGATTCCAAATTTCGAGCTATGCTTTCAACCTCTAATGCAGAAATATTAATTCATGTGTTTATGACCTCAAGGTTAGATTATTGTAATGCTTTATTGGGTGGTTGTTCTGCACGCTTGATAAACAAACTTCAGCTAGTCCAAAACCCAGCAGCCAGAGTCCTTACTAGAACTAGGAAGCTTTTTAAAATCTTGATAATTACCTGAATGGTTTAGCTCCACCATACTTGAGAGAGTTCTTATTACATTATAGTCCTACACGTCCGCTCCGTTTCTCAAAACTCTGGACGTTTGATAATACCTAGAATATCAAAATCAGATTTCCTTTTCACATTTAGCACCCAAACTCTGGAACAATCTCCCTAACATGGTTCGGGAAGCAGGCACTCTAGATTAAAGACACATCTAGACAAATCTAGATTGAAGACACATCTTTTTAACCTGTTCTACACTTAACACACTGATACACTTTTATTATTCAAATCTGTTAAAGGTTTTTTAGTCTGCATTAATTAGATCAGCTGGAACCGGGAACACTACTCATAAAACAGGATGTACTCATTACATCGTAAAAAGAATGGCATCTACGCTAATATTAGGCTTGTTTTCTTTCTTATTCTGTTTCTCAGTTTGTATCCAGAGCAGTTGGTGGATCAGCACCCAGAGATTATGTTCATCAGAAAGCAGAACACCCATGGACAGATCATCCAGATCCAGGTCCACACAATCAATCAATCAATCATTTTTATTTATGTAGCTCTTTTAACAACACAGGTTTTATCAAAGCACTGTACAGTATAAAGTAGAAGAGTACACTGACAGGGATGTATAATGAAGAGAGTGAACAGTTTCTTATTAAATGCTCTGTAATCAAGTCAACGATAGTCACTAGAAGTTAAGTGTCCCCAACAAAGAAGACAGAGGAACCAGAACCCCATCCATACAAAATGAAGAAGAAAAACCTGGGGAGAAACCAGACTCAGTTGAGACCAGTTCTCCTCTGACCGGACGCCCAGCACTTAACTTCCTGTTCAGTTTTAAACACAGCTGTGTCAGATAGTGTAAATGACTTAGTGTGTGTGTATAATTTTTTTGGAGTTTTTGTGGAGTTTTATTTCAGTTGTTGATGTTCAGAACAACACAGATTCAGCTACATGAGGAGCTTAAAATATCATCTTGTTGTGATGTTGTGGCCAGAATCGACGTAATACAGCCTCAAATTAGAAATTTAGAAATGTTTTTTTCTCCATTGCATCTCCACATCAGCTCTAGACTGGATTGTTGACTCGTTTGTATTCCCTTTTTTTTATTTCTCCATGCAAACATCTGAGATAAAGTCAATATTATTTACATGCTCATTTGCTCTGTTTATCTCCAGTGTCGAGTAACATTTGATTTTTTTCTGTTTTAATTTACATACTGTTATATATATTTTTACCACAGCTGATAGTCATGAACTTCCTTGAGGGAGTTTCGGGACAGAATTTGAATGTGTGCTGTTGGCTCACATTCCAGGCTCCAGGATCGGAAATCCTGGAGTGCTTTCCAAGTAAAATGCAAAATCAATGTCAAAATAAGTATATATATGTTTATCAATTGCAAACATGTGAAGTAATTAAAATAAAATATCTATATATCCAGTAAGGTCTGCTTGCTGCATGATCTGCCACAGGACTACAGTTCTTGAAACAAAGTTACTTGCTGGACTTCCAAAACAGGCAGAATACACAGCAGATCATCATGACGGAGCCCGCAGCATGCAGCCGCTGAGTCCTGTGAATCTCAACAGATTATACCAAGTGTAGAGTGTTTTATTACAAATTTATAAAAGGTTAAACACAGTTTACAAGCCGAATGTATATTGTAATTTACCATATAAGTGCAGGAAGCCCAAGCCCTGAGACAGTTATCTTTTGTCTTTCAGTTCTTTCAGTTCCTTAACATCTGGTTGGTATCCTAAGTCAATGCTAATCAAAAGGTACAACTGTGCCTTTTGTTTTAGGGTCTCTATAGCACCTATGCATTTAAATGACACTTGGATGCTAAATAGACCACGGGTCTGGAAATTTCCTGTTCTGGGCTAAGATCCTGTTCTGTATTTACATCCTTTTGTTTTAATGGTCTCCACCTCTATGTACTCCTCCCCCTTGAAACATAAATATATATATATATATATATATATATATATATATATATATATATATATATATATATATATATATATATATATATCCACTGTGCTAGGTTTTAGTTAGATTTTTTTTCTTGGAGATTTCTTGAAGATTTTCTTGCAGATTGCTTGACGATTTTCTTAAAGATTTCTTGAAGACTTCTTGCAGATGACTACAGCAACAAAATAAAAACGAACTCATGCTGCACCAAGAATCTCCTGGTCTCTTCTTAAAAAAAGCTAAAAAAAGTTTCCAACAAGAGGAACAAGCAGAAACTGATGGACAGACTAATCAATGGCACAAACAGGAAGCGAGACTCAGGCACTCAAAAAATCAGACTGTCACGAGTATTTCATATTGTAGCATCCTTTACCCCAAACACTGATATTCTACCACTCCCTATATATCTTAAGAACGGATCTGAAGCTTGAATAGGGTCGAGGAATCCCCAAATGTGATTGAAAATGGATTGATCAGCCAGCAGCTAACGTCGCTACTAGCAGGAGCTCAAAATCGAGCAGACAGCAGTGTTCTGATAATAGGGGACTCCATTATACATCAGTAGCAGGACAAGACCTTCATACTGCTGTGAAGTTCAGCAGTTCATCAGTAGACCAATCCCAATAAAAGTCAACTTCAACAACTTCATTCTTTTTTAGGGCTATAGACAGCTGTTTAAACTGGGTGACCTCCACCCAAACAAACTCAAGAGTGCTAAAGGACCATATTCTCCCTCCATCATCCTTCAGTAGTTTGAGGCAATCCACTCAACCTTAGATTTTTTCCCATTTTGTTATGCTGCAGCCTCGTGTTAAACTGTTTTAAATTGCTCCCCCCCACAAAATACATCATAACAACAAAGCAAGTAAAGTTTTTAACATCTTCGCAAATTACTTAAAGATAAAAAACTTAAATGATTCCATTGCATAAGTAATCATACCCCTATCTGGGAGACAGCATTCATTTTGCATGTTAATGTTACCACAACAAAAATGGAAAAAAAAGACATAGTTAGGAACAATTACAATAACTCTTTTGGATTGGATTTTCTGTTTTTTAACCATGTGTTTTAACCATGTGTTGTCTTGCCATTGGGTTGAAATACAGATGTTCTAAACTGCCTGCATGCTCAGCTCATCTCTCTTATTTACTGTTTTACCACAGGCCCACTCCCAGACTAGTGCAGCCTGCAGGTTAGAGATAAAGTGAATCTCCTTTAACCCAGTTGTATGGAAAAAAAAACAAAGAAGAGAAAAAGAAATTGGTGTGGGGAGAGATCACTTGCCGGTGATTCTTCACACTCTTGCCCGCATTCTCCACCAGTTTAACAGGGTGAAGAATCACACGACAAGGAGAGCTCAGTGAAAATCGGTGGATTTTATTGACAATACGTGAAACAAAACGTGAACTGGTGCTGCTCCTTTTCCTTCCCCGTGCTACAGTGGGTCCGTGCCGTGGGGAAGTGGGGCTGATCGGTCACACTCTGCTGATTTCTGAGAGGAAGACAGGGAAAGAAACATTAGTCACATTATGTTTGGAGATGTCTCTTGGAAAGTAGCGTCCTCGTGCTGGGAAGCAGTGATAATATCCTGCCAACGCCAAAAACGCACATACCTGGGTTTTGGTGAGGGGTCAACACGTATCTGGGGCCAACAGTGTTTCAACTGGTTATCTACCTTCTGTTCCCTGGCGAAGGAGCCCCCTCTCGTAACCTGCTGGAACACATCAAAGTGGACGTTAGTATTTTGGGAGGGGGACTCACCATCTCTCCCGCTATCCGAGGCCAGCAGGGTGGGACATGGACAAGCTTCTCTGGCTGGCCTCTGTCGTCGGCGGTTTCCTCTGGGGCTGGCAGGCTGCGAAGCGGCGGTCAACAGTCTCAGGAAACCCGGCCAATCGCTTGCAAGAAGAACGGGGATGGGAAGGTCCTTTTCGATCCCCACTTCCACAGGCCATGTCCCGGTCATCGCCGATATATTCACCCTTCAGGCTGGCAATTGTTGTGTTTCTCCATGCACACGTTATGGGCATGTAAATTTTGCTCTCACCCTGTGGAGCAAGGACGTTGGGAGGAACAAGGCTTATGGCACTACCGGAGTCAAGGAGGGCATGGAAGGGTTTCCCGTTGACCTTGACGTTCGCCTCTGGGGCTCCTGCCTGGGGCTCGCGGTGTACACTGTAGCCTGCCAACCACTGGGTGCCCTCAGGTGCTTGTCGCTCCTTGATCACCCTCCTGGAAAAGGCAGTGCTCTTTCCCCGGCTCCTGGTGTTGGGCAGCATCCGCCAACTCCATGCGTCCACTAGCGCTAACATGGTTGCTGGATTTCTCATCCTGAAGGCGTGGCGATGACTTCACGGTAGTGAAACGGAAACTGTTGATCCCCACCTATTTGGCGACCTGGCTCGCAGATGGTTCCCTTTCCAGAAGCCAGTGATGGAGCGCGCAAGTCAGTTTCGGCTGCTTCGGTGTGGGCTGGACTGTATTTTCAGTTGTGGAACATTTGGGCTGTGGAAATCGACGAGAGCCCGAGTCGTGCTAGTATTTCTCACCGAACCTCTGAGTACTTCTCCATCGACTCCTGCGGCAGAGAGAAATATGCCCGTTGGGCCTCCCCCGTGAGCAGCAGGGCTAACACTCGGGCCCATTCATTGGGATGCCGTGAACATGAGGAGGTATGCCTCGACGTCATCATGCAAGGCCATTTTGGGTAGGAGGCGGGTGGCTTGTACATGGGGGGTCTGGAAGTGGAGTCTATTGAGCGGCCGCTGTCCTAAGGGCTACCAGCTCTTGTTCTGTCCCGCCCTGGCGGGTGGCCAGATGCTTCATAATTTGCTGTTGGCGGATGCTGACCTCTGTAACACCTCCTCCATTCCCCCACTACTCCATTCGAGGGGGAAAGAGGTGCGCCGCCGACCTGTGGAGTGCAGAAAAACAAAGAAGAAAAAAAAAAATTTGGTGTGGGGAGAGATCACCCTTGCCCGCATTCTCCACCGTCCTCGTGGTGCTTTTAAAGCAGCGGGCTGATGGTTGGCAGCTGCGACCGATCAGCCAATTGGAGGCATGGCCATGTGCTCCTCGTGTGTTTCCAGGGCGACGATGATGATCCTTTGGGACGCTCGTCACACAAGAAAGAGACTGATGCTCCCACTGTAGAAGACACAGATACATAAATCATAAATCACATTAGTTACATTATAACAAAATTATCTGACCAAGTAGTAATAGTGACCTATTATTAATCAAAAGAGAGGAATCAGCAGCAGAACCCAGAACCTCTAGGAACAAGGTAGATGAAATTTATATTTTTGATTATTAAGTCATTTACACTATCTGACACAGCTGCGTTTAAAATTTAACTGGAGGTTAAGTGCTGGGCGTCTGGTCAGAGGAGAACTGACCCCAACTGAGTCTGGTTTCTCCCAAGGTTTTTTTTCTCCATTCTGTATGGATGGGTTTTGTTTCCTTGCCGTTGTCGCCTCTGGTTTGCTTTGTTGGGGACACTTAACTTCTAGTAGTAATTGGTCACTCTCGTCATTATACATCCCTGTCATTGTACTCTTCTACCTTATACTGTACAGTGCTTTGATGCAACCTGTGTTGTTAAAAGCGCTATAGAAATAAAAATTATTGATTGATTGATTGATTGAAATGATTGATTACTTTGCTTGACCTCAGTCACAGCATATACATACATTTTTTTCTTATCACCCTCAATAAACCCTAAATATTCCTATACCAAAGGTTTTCAATGGCAAAGACTGAGCAAACCGTAATCGGTTCACTTACTGTGAAAAAAAAAATCTTTGGCATTTGTACCACTGATAAGTGATGGCCCTTTCTTAAAGAGAGGACTAGAACCACATTCACCAAAGATAGAGAAACACGAAAGAAGTTAGGACTTTTAGGAGGAAATCTACAGAGAGTTTGATAAATGAGACCCCAGAGCTAGCCTCCTGACCAAACTGAGCAGTCGATGGAGAAGGGCTTTGGTTAAAGTGGTGACCAAAAGCTGATGTTCATTCTAGTTGAGCGCCATGATCATATGTGGAGATAGGTGAAACATACCGTAGGACAAAAAGCAGCGGGGACTGTGGGACATACCAGAGTACAATGCACCAAAATATTAAGATATTTTTAATGATAACCCAATTGAGAGCATTCAAAACCTCAGACTGACCCAAAGGCTCAACTTCCAACAGAACAATTCCATTAAGCACACAACAGTGGCTTATAGACAGCTCTTTGAGTGGCCCAGCCACAGCATGAACTTATTTAACTCTGTCAAATATTTCTGGAGAAGCCTGAAGATGTGTGTCTGTCCCCATCCGACCTGACAGAGCTTGAGAGGTGAAGAATTACAGAGAATGGCCCAATGCTGATGTGCAAAGCTTGCCTTGAGGCTGTTAATCTACTAGAAATAAATCAATGAATCAATGAATAAATCAAATATAAACATATATTATTAGTGAAGTAAAACTATGTGATGTCAATTACATAAACAATTAGAAGCCAATTCAGAATTAAATAACAAAAAGAAATTGATGGTAGAAGAAATATTCAAGTTTTTAAAAATAAAATCATATTTTTTCTGTATTTGTTTCAAATAAATGGCCTTTGTTTTGATATGTATATATTTTTCTACTGTTTTTTAGTGATTCTAAGTTCTAAGTTTTGTTTTTTCATCTCTGTATTTATTTGAAGATCCTGTAATTTGTTGCAGAACAAAAGTAGCAATAAACTCTACTGTATTTTGTTGTCACATTTTAACCTTCACGACTTTGTTTAAAAGCTTCTGCAGATGTTCAAATATAGTGCAAATATTTTATGAAGTCATTCAATTAATATTTATTGTCATAAGCTCTTTAAACATCACCAACACTTTTCATATTTAAGTGAGAGAAATGAAAAATACTCAATAATGACAGAAATTAATGAAAGACAGGTGAGACAACTATGCTGACAAATACTACAGTAAGTACTAAATAATATGCACTAAACAAAAAACAGTAATAAAGCAAACTGAAAGAAAACACAACCGAAAACATAATAAAATTTCAAACATACATGAAAATGCTTGAATGGATGTTTGCTTTCTAATTGTAACATCGAAATATACATTTTCTGTAAGCTGCTTTAAAACATGTATGTATTGTGAAAAGTACTTTACAAATAAACTGGAATTCATTCAAATTGAGTCCAAACGGATAGATTAAATCTGTTATTTGACTCAACCACACACACACACAAACACACACAGTGGGTAATTACTAAAACATTTTTATTGTCTGTTATTGGTTACAAATTACATGATTAAGTACTTTTTGATTGCTTTATAATTAAATGAATGACTTACTGCATTGTGTGAATATGGAATCCATTAAAAAGTAACGGTTCTCTAATTATAGGCATTTTAAAATGTAGTAATCTACTTAGAAGTACTGAATATTTAAGT
Source organism: Puntigrus tetrazona (assembly GCF_018831695.1). Taxonomy (NCBI): domain Eukaryota; kingdom Metazoa; phylum Chordata; class Actinopteri; order Cypriniformes; family Cyprinidae; genus Puntigrus; species Puntigrus tetrazona. The sequence continues at coordinate 528,041 of NW_025048207.1, forward strand.
ACTGAATCTCTTTTTCATGTAATCAGTTTCTCTCCAGCGCTCACTTGACACAGATGAAGTTGTTTCTGTCAGTTTCAGGGAGGCTGATCCAGAAATTATCGTTGGTCCGAATGGCTCCGGATCTGATCGTATTAACACAGTCGTCCAGTCCGGTGTCGTAATCAGGAGTCCACCGATCGTAGCAGATGGTCTGACCGTTGATCCAGAACCAGATTCCCACGATGCAGGAGTGACGCAGACCCAGCCACACGTGATTGGACGAGGCTCTCGAGGTCACATCCATCACCCGTCGCTGTATCTGCTCCGAATATACCGACACCAGGTCCATGTCTCTGTCTCTGCAGTATCTCAGAGCTTCAGTCCACGTCTTATTCTCTCTGATCAGAACCAGTTTATCTGGAAAGAAACAAAGTAAAGCATTTAACACAGGAGCTCATAGTACCCCATAATTTACTCACCCCCAAGCCATCCTATGTGTATATAACAATGATTAATTTAATATCCATCCATCCATCTTTTTCCGCATATTCAGGGCCGGTTCGTGGGGCCAGCAGTCTAAGCAGGGAAGCAGACGTCCCTCTCCCCTCTCTTCCCTCTTCTGGGGGAACACCGAGGCGTTTCCAGGCCAGCTGAGAGACAGTTTCTCCAGCGTGTCCTAGGTCTTCCCCGGGGCCTCCTCCTGGTGGGACATGCCCGGAACACCTTCCATGGGATGTGTCCAGGAGATATCTGGAAAAAATGCCAAGGCCACCTCAGCTGGCCTCTTTCGATGTGGAGGAGCAGCAGGTGTACTCCGAGCTGTGACCGAGCTCATCTCTGTGGTGCCCAGGCACCCTCCAAAGGAAACTCATTTTGGCCACGTGCAGTCAGGATCTTGACACAAAGCTCATGAACATAGATGAGAGAAGAAACATAGATTGACCAATAAATCAATAAATCCTTCTTTACCACGACAGACCGGTATAGCGACCGCATTAGTGCAGAAGCTGCACCGATCTGCCTGTCAATCTCTCATTCCATCCCTCCCTCACTCGTGAACACTACCCCAAGGTACTGACACTCCTCCACCTGAGGCAGGAGCTCCCATCAACCCGAAGGGGGCAAGCCATCCTTTTTCGACTGAAAACCATGACTTCGACTTGGAGGTGCTGATTCTCATCCCAGCCGCTTCACACTCGGATGCAAACCACCCCAGTGCACGCTTGATGCAGCCAACAGGACAACATCATCCACAAAAAGCAGAGACGTGATCCTGTGGTCACCAAACCAGACCCCCTCCGGCCCCCAGCTGCGCCTAGAAATCCTGCCCATAAAGATAATAAACAGGACAGGTGATAAAGGGCAGCCCTGCCAGAGTCCAACATGCACCAAGAATAAGTCTGACTTACTGCCGGCAATGCAAGCCATGCTCCTGCTCCGATCATAGAGGGACCAGACCGCCCTTAGCAAAGAGCCCTAGACCCAATACTCCCAGAACTCCTCCCAGGACACCATGAGGGACACGGTCGAATACCTTCTCCAAATCCACAAAGCACATGTGGACTGGTTGGGTAAACTCCCATGAACCCTGCAATACCCTGCAGAAGGTATAGAGCTGGTCCAGTGTCTGGATTAATTAGTTTGCTTTTTTGGTTTGTACCTTGTTTGGATTTATGCTCTTGTTTTTGGATGTACACTTTAGTCTTGCCCCCTTGATTCTGTTTGCTTTCTTGTTCGCTGATGTTTTGACCCTGCCTGTATTTCTACAGTACTACAGACGTACAGTCATACTCTGAGATAGTATGATGAGAAAGTTTCTATAGTTTGACATGTAAATCAACTGCATGGCGGCAGATCATTTTCCTATCTAGCACCTAAACTCTGGAACAATCTCCCTAACTCTGTTCGGGAAGCAGACACACTCTGCCAGTTTAAATCTAGATTAAAGACACATCTTTTTAACTTAGCCTACACATAACACACCAACACACCTTTTATTATTTAAATCCGTTAAAGGATTTTTAGGCTGCATTACTTAGATTTGCTGGAACTGGGAACACTACTCTAAAATACGATGTACTTGTGACATCGTAAAAAGAATGGCATCTACGCTAATATTAGTCCTGTTTCTTTCTCAATCTGTTTTCACAGTTTGTATCCAGACTAGATGGTGGATCAGCACCCAGAGATTATGTTCATCAGAGACCAGAAAACCTAGATGCGCCCGTCGACAGATCACCAGATCCTGATGCACACACACACACGCACACACCAAGTCATTTACACTACCTGACACAGCTGCGTTTAAAATTGAACTGGAGGTTAAGTGCTGGGCGTCCGGTCAGAGGAGAACTGACCCCAACTGAGTCTGGTTTCTCCCAAGTTTTTTTTTTTTCTCCATTCTATATGCATGGGGTTTTGTTTCTTGCCGCTGTCGCCTCTGGCTTGCTTGGTTGGGGACACTTAACTTCTAGTGACTATCGTTGAATTGACTACAGAGACCGTCTCTGCATTTAATAAGAAATTGGTCACTCTCGTCACTATATATCCCTGTCATTATACTGTACAGTGCTTTGATGCAACCTGTGTTGTTAAAAGCGCTATATAAATAAAAATGATTGATTGATTGATTGAAATGTTCAGCAGCTCAGATGATTGATCTACTCACCATCATAACACACAAAGGGATGCGGTTCTCTACAGTACTCGTCTGTCCATTGTCCTTCATTACTGAAACCAGTCGATGCACAGATGCTGTTTCCGTTAGGGATGTTATCAGGTTCATCTTGTTTCCAGTATAAGAATGTGACGGGGCTGTTATCTGACCAAACCCAGAATCTGTACAGACCGATCCAGGATTCTTTAGGAGAAGTTAGGTTCTGCTTTATGATGTTCTGAATCTCTTCATTCTCACTCTGGTTCCTCACACTGACCAGAGCTGTGTGGTACTTTCTGCAGTATTTCTGAGCGTTTGTGAAGTTCTTTAGCTCCTGTACAGGGACGAATCCTGTACTGACTTTAAAAGAGAAAGAGAAAGTCTGATATTGATTTAGAAAATTAAATCCATGTTCTTTATCCTCTTAAGAAGAGAGTAACATTTAGAACATTTTTGTTTTAAATCACAAAGTTAAGTCACATTTATTTTTGCAGTATTTAAAATAAAATGTTAAAGTTGCAAAGTTCATTAGTTATTCAGGAGACAATATAAACTGTAAGTAAGCTCTACAAAAGACAATAATGTTGGTTTTGTTAATTAACACTTAATGCAAAGTTACTGAAATATAAAAACATGATCTCACCATTATAGCAGATGAAACTCCTTGTCTTATCACACTTTATATTATTCCATTGTCCATCAGTGTTCATAGAAACACAGTCTCCCTTTTCATTTGGTTGTGTTGTTCCCCAGTTCCTATACTGAGACTCATCTCCTCTGTAGAAGTCAGGGTCAGTCAGAGACCACATCCATGAGTCCTTCAGCCCAATCCAGACACGCTCAGAGTTACTGTTTATGAGCTGTTTTATCTCGTTCTGTTCTTGTATGTCATTGATAGTGACCAGATCTGTGTGTTCTTCTCTGCAGTATCTCTGAGCTTCGTTCCAGTTCATCCTCTGATTCACAAAGTGATACTGACGTGGAGATGAACTGACCACGGCTGAGGAGAGACACATTCACACAGACTCATTATATCCAGACTCAGAGGTTCAGTATGAGTTTGATAAAGTGCTCTGATTTTCAGTGTTTCCAAAGAGTTTGGTGAGTTTTCAGTTAAACACTACAGGACTCATGGGAAACACTGATGATGTTTTGTGGTGTTTATGTGGTTTATTTCATCTCCTCAACAACACACACGATTACAGGACTCATTCAAACACACAGCACTAACACTAACTACCAACACTAGTACTAGTCAAGCACTCACTCACCTGTGAACAGAAGAGACATCAATGTGATTCTCTCCATTTCTGAGGAGAAACAGAAATCAGATCCAGAACATCAGATCATGTCATTTCTGCTTCTTCTGTGCTTATTAGATTCTACATCAGTTAGAAATACACACATGAAGCTCCTGATTCAGTGTGAAAACCAGAAAACTTACAGTAAAAATAGCTGTGGTTGCTAGAACTTTTCAGTAAATAAGTAAATAGCAATATTTTAGTTCTTACAGATTTAAGTTGCATTTACAGTAAAATATTTTACAGTAAAATGAATTAACTGATATAATGCTAATATGCCAATCTGCTGAAATACTACACTCTTTAAACCACTTTAAAAAACACAGGCTGAGATATTTATTGAGCACTATAAAGTTACATGAAATGCCATATTAATGTATAACAGTAATCACATTAGTACTCGATGATTTTTAGTGTTTTACAGTTTCTACGTTTCTCCTTTTTATTCACGCGGTCATTGACGTCTGGTTTTGTGTAGAGCTGTTTAAGTAGGTTTTGCTCATTTAATGGCATACGTTTGGGAAATTAAGCCTTTTTGAGTTATTATCGTCATCATTTTTGCTTATTTTCTCTTGTATTTTTCTCTATAAAAACCCAGATATCAACAGATAAAATGATGTTAAACAGTATAATGTGTAATATAAACACTGCTAAATCAATCAGTGTAAAGTTTCTTACCTGTAGATGATGGGATTCAGGTGTGTTTGTGTTTCTTCTTTTCTCAGGACAGACTGGTATCACCGATCATCTCTTTCTGCTCCTCCCAGAGTAATATTGTAGACAGGTTTGTGGTGTCATTATATAGACACACTACATCTGCCGTGTCGACATTCAGATTTAGATTTGCTTACAGTGAGTCAAACATACAAATAAGAGACAGTAATTCATACCCCGTCACATTCAAATACAGTTAACTGCCTTCATTTCTGGTCAGAGAGTTTTAAGATCTTTTCAGCTAGACGACGTCACGCCGCAAACAATGATGCTCTTTTGTTTTGTTTTCCAGAAGGAAATATTACTCAATCGTGATAATGACTAAAGATATTATGCAATTTTGCATGAATCATGCAAACGTCCTGTATTTTGAATATGGATGAAGTGAGTTTATGATCGAAGAAATCCAGCATTAGGATGTTTTTAACTTCAAACCCTTGCTTCTGGAGAAAATACAGTCTATAATCCATAATATATATATATAAAAATAATAATTTTTTTTTTTTCTTGCTGGAAAATATGGATGAATTTACTGAGGAGAAAGTACCCATTTATTTTAAGAGCATTTGAAAATGTTTCCTAATTGTTCTTCCTAGAATATTTTATTTTTTATTCCCAGCACTTTGGTTTCCACGTCACGGTCTTGAAAGTGATTTTTAGCTTAAAGCTGTCGAGACCACTTGCGACTTCCTTTTCATTATTTCCAGTATAACATTTCCTCCCTACTGGAAATGAACGTGTTTTGGATCTGGTATGTAACGGGGGAAGCGAGAAGAACGAGTCTGGCAGAGGGTGAATGATTGATCGCGAACAACACCGAGATCTTTAGTAAAGTTCAGTCAAAGGCTTCGGCCAGCTGTGTGCTCTTTGCTCTTGGCCTAAATAGACACTCTGGATAACTCGGCCCTGACTGGACACACGTCTGTGGTGCGCACAGTAATATGATAACAGTCAGATTCGGTTGCATTTCCAGAGAGTTTTCCGGTGATTTGCATCCAAGATCTTTTCGGTAAGACGACGTCACGCCGCAAACAATGCCGTTTTGTTTGTGCTTAAACCCAGAGAGATGCAAATGGCAAAAATAGTAAAATAGATCAAAATGATTTCACGTAAAAAGAATAGGTGGCTCTCAACACTGGGCTGAGTTTGTTTCTTCGTCAGATCTGGAGAAAGGCGTCTGTATCAATTAAAGCATTAATACGTAGAAGTGATTAAACTCACTTGGAACTACCTGTACATTAAACGGTTTTAATGCATGCCATTGAATATATAATATATATATATATATGTGTGTGTGTGTGTGTGTGTGTGTGTGTGTGTGTGTGTTTGTGTGTTTGTGCATTTGCTCATATAGATTCAGCTTTTATACGTGTAAAAGTCAATGCAAATAATAAAAGCCATTGAAAATGATGGGACTGACAGTTTATGCTGGGTGTGACTGACAGGGCTCTTATCAGTGTCTCACACACACACACACACACACACACACACACACACACACACACACACACACACGCTCGAGTACTTTAACATTACATCTGCAGTTTGCATCATTTTTTAAGCGTTGATTGTTGTCGAAGTCGACTTTTGCAGCAGTTGATTCTGATATTAATATAAGAGCTCTGTTTTGATCATTCACTGTACAGTTATTAATCTATAACCGAGAGGGTTTGACAGCGGCGTCTGGTTCATCAAGCAGTCTGACTCAAAGGTGAGGTTATTTTCTTCCTCACTGTACGGTGTGTTAATATATTACACCGTGTTATGTGTTAGCATTTTCATGAGCAAATAATGTGTTACATATTAATGTAAAACAGAAGCGAACACAAAGAGGAGCGTTATCTTCAGGGTTCAGCTGTTTAGCTGCGTTTGCTGCTTGAAGCGCTCTTGTTTAGTTGTTTGGGATCTCAGAACATAATAAAAACAGATATCACCCTTCTGATTCGTCACGAAATCAAAAAACGTTACGCTTAAATACGCAGTGCACAATATAATATACATCTCGTGCAAGCTTAAAGATTTACTGCAGTTCGGTTTTACGCTAAAAATAAAAACGATTTCAAAGTATTATTAGGCTAAATATTTTACAAACACAAAGACGTGTGACTAAATATCCGAATTAAACTCTGAATATCCCAAAAGGGGTTAAAAGGTTGGTTTAGTTTCTAACATTTTTAGTTTCCTGAGAGAATTTCAGCAAACAGGGAACAGAGAAAAGTCAGGCAGGTTATGAGCAAATGTTCCTGAGGTAACGTTAATAGAACGTTCTTACAAACGTCTTTGGTTTTTAATAATGTTTTCAAATCATTA
>NW_025048207.1:540000-547500 GCF_018831695.1 Puntigrus tetrazona
CATTAGATTGTAATAATCATGTTTTATTGTTTACTTATTTATATTTGAAGTCTGTTTAGACAAATTTAAATTGGTAAACAATATGCTATACAATATTAGTAAAACCTTTTTTTTATTCAATATAGTACTGTACCTTTAAGTGTAGTAATTAATAAACTAATTAATTAAATTATTTTTTAATTTAATATACTTTAGTTTATATTCATGTTTAAACAAATTGTAGTACTGCACTATAAAATGTATTCATTATTTTATTTTATTTATTTTAGTAAATGTATTTTATTTATGCAAATTTTATTGTTTACTTATTTATTTACATAAAATAATTATTTATTTTCTTTATTATGTATTTATTTTCACACTATCTCTAAATGTTTCCATGGATAAATTCTTTAATTCAGTCTGATCCTAAACTCATTTCTCTCTTCAGGAGAACGCGGAGCGAGGAATGTGGGAGGAGTCTCGGCGCAGTCGTCTGAAGGAGTCAGAGGACAAGCGCCACTCGTGGGCGGGGCATGAAGATGGGGGCGGGGCCTCCAGCTTGCAGTCCAATAGCCAAGCTGATGTGGCGGCAGCATTAAAGAGGGAGGGGTTTCTGCAGCTGCTCAAGACAAGCTGTCACAGTCCTCGTCACTCACCCCAACACGAGAGCGTGACCTTTGACCCCTGTGGATCGGATACACTCGTACTTCCTCCGATACAGTCGCTCTCCATCACAAACACGACAGAGGAGCCGGAGATCCAAAATAAGAGTCTTTCCACACAGGAAGCGCAGAACAACGACCTTCAAACACAAAGCCAGGAAACATCTTCAAGCGTGAACTCTGACGCTTCACAGGTCATTCTAGTATCAAAACCAGAGGTTATTCATGAAACCATGTCTACAAAAGAGCCAATCAAAACCAGCGCTGGAGTGAAACAGCCAATCAGCAAACGAACCTTAAGCTCTAAAAACAGAGCAACTCTTTCTGCGAAATCACCTTCACCTTCCACTAAAGCACCATCATCACCATCATCATCATCATCATCCCCTAAATGTGTGTCCTCCTCTGAAACGGCGAGTTTGAGGAAGCTCGTTCCTCTCCGGCAGGACCACAGTTCTTCAGTCCTCAGCCGCGCAAAGAAGACGCAAGCGTTTCGTCCGGAGGAGAAGATGTGTCGCGTTACCCTCGATCGTCCCAGTCCTCAAACCTCGGTCAAACCGCTCAGCTTCGCCCGCAACACCGTGGCCTCAACGAGTCGCCGCACCAGTGCTCCGGGACAGCAGGCTAAAGCAGCTCCGCTCGGTCTCTCTCAGGTCCCTAAACCTCCTGCAGGAACGGTCCGGCCGCCGAGGAAGAGCAGCGCCGCCACTGAAAGCTCAGCGCTTGCTCGAGGGTCACGTGATAAAGGTGTTCAGCCCACGTGGAGGTAGAGAGACGTTATGCTAGCACTGTTCAAAGGTTTGGGCTTTTTAAACCAAGACTGCATTTACCTGATCAGAAACACTCGTTTGGTAATATCTGTAATTTATTACTCTTCAGTGTCACATGATCCTTCAGACATCATTCTAATATATTGATGCGTCGCTCAAGAAACATTTCTGATTACTATCAATAACAGTCATATTTTAGTGGAAACTGTGATGCATACATTTTTTTTTTAATATTCACAGATAAATTGAAACAGCGTTGATTTGAAACAGAAATCTTTTGTAACATTATAAACGTCTTACTGTCAGTTTTAAAGATCAATTTAATGATCCTCGATGAATAAATGTATTCATTCAATCTCACCGACGTCACACTTCTGAACAGTAGCTTTAATTAAGAATCTTTTTTATTATAATTTATATATTTTATTATTTTTAATTAATTGTGTAATTTATGCTCTTATTTATCTTATTAAGATTGTACATTGCCCATAAACTTAATTAATTAAAAAGGAAAGTATAGATGATTTATACATACAGCTTCATACTTGTTTGAAGCAAATAAATGTTCATTAATAAACTTGCCAATGATTAGCTTTTTTTAATTCTCAGTAATCTGTGAAGCGTTTTGATGTATCATTTGTATATTCACTTTACATTCACATTGCAATGGTACTAGATCATCAGAACTGATTTAAACACAGCGCAGCATTACTATACAGTAACATCATTACAACATTACTGTAACAACACAAAAATGAACATCCTCACCCTCGCTCCGTCTGAGATCTATCTAAACCATGACTACAAAATAAAGTGAATTGTTTGGTTGATTATACACAGAAGATGGTGAGTTTTTATATTCCCGCTGATGTGGTTTAGATGGAGGAGGCGTGAGCTTTGCAGACGTAGCGGTAGTGCCGAGAGCAGTGGTCATCGTTATAGCGTCCGTCGTGATGAAAGTGAGCGCAGTCTTCTCCGCCTCCCAAACCATGATGCTTCCAGTCATCCGGCTGACCGGGCATCCATTCACTGCACACACACACACACACACGTGATGAGCGCTGGAGTGTGAGCGAGGCTCCTGGCGGCGCACACACACTCACCTCCTGATGATGGTGTAGGGCGTCCTGTCCAGCCATTCCCACTCACCGGTGCGTGCGTCACTCAAACCCAACCAGTAGTACAGAGGCCTGGTCTTACTGACCACGAAAGTCTGAACACACACAATTAGTCTGAATAAACATATATTCAAAGAAATCAGACCAACGAGAGAGCAACAACAATATATGTGTGCCCTGACAGGTCTCGGGTAGTCTAGCACAGTACACTTAACAAGGGTTTTATTTTAAATAAATAGACCAAACAAAGTTATGTTGGTTCAGTTGTATTGGTTTAGTTATGTTGGGTAGTTCTGTTTGTTTAGTTCTTCTGGTTAAGTTGTTTTGGTTCAGTTGTATTGGTTTAGTTATGTTGAGTAGTTCTGTTGGTTTAGTTCTTCTGGTTAAGTTGTTTTGGTTCAGTTGTATTGGTTTAGTTATGTTGGGTAGTTCTGTTAGTTTAGTTCTTCTGGTTAAGTTGTTTTGGTTCAGTTGTATTGGTTTTTAGTTATGTTTGAGTAGTTCTGTTGGTTTAGTTCTTCTGGTTATGTTGTAGTTCTGTTAGTTTTGGTTCAGTTGTATTGGTTTAGTTATGTTGTTGGGTAGTTCTGTTAGTTTAGTTCTTCTGGTTAAGTTGTTTTGGTTCAGTTGTATTGGTTTAGTTATGTTGAGTAGTTCTGTTAGTTTAATTCTTCTGGTTAAGTTGTGTTGGTTCAGTTGTATCGGTTTAGTTATGTTGGGTAGTTCTGTTAGTTTAGTTCTTCTGGTTAAGTTGTGTTGGTTGGTTCAGTTGTTGGTTTAGTTATGTTGAGTAGTTCTGTTGGTTCTTTAGTTCTTCTGGTTAAGTTGTGTTGGTTCAGTTTTGTTCTGGTTAAGTTGTGTTGGGTTTAGTTATGTTGGGTAGTTCTGTTAGTTTAGTTCTTCTGGTTAAGTTGTGTTGGTTCAGTTGTATTGGTTTAGTTATGTTGAGTAGTTCTGTTGGTTTAGTTCTTCTGGTTAAGTTGTGTTGGTTCAGTTGTATTGGTTTAGTTATGTTGGGTAGTTCTGTTAGTTTAGTTCTTCTGGTTAAGTTGTTTTGGTTCAGTTGTATTGGTTTAGTTATGTTGAGTAGTTCTGTTGGTTTAGTTCTTCTGGTTAAGTTGTGTTGGTTCAGTTGTATTGGTTTAGTTATGTTAGTTAGTTCTGTTCTGTTAGTTTAGTTCTTCTGGTTAAGTTGTGTTGGTTCAGTTGTATTGGTTTAGTTATGTTGAGTAGTTCTGTTGGTTTAGTTCTTCTGGTTAAGTTGTGTTGGTTCAGTTGTATTGGTTTAGTTATGTTGGGTAGTTCTGTTAGTTTAGTTCTTCTGGTTAAGTTGTGTTGGTTCAGTTGTATTGGTTTAGTTATGTTGAGTAGTTCTGTTGGTTTAGTTCTTCTGGTTAAGTTGTGTTGGTTCAGTTGTATTGGTTTAGTTATGTTGAGTAGTTCTGCTGGTTTTGTTTTTCTGGTTAAGTTGTTTTTTATTGTTTAATGAAGTTTGAAAAAAATCCACATGATTTAAACAGTTATAAAGTTGAGTAGTGGGTTCATTTAGTTATTCAGGTTAAGTTGCTTTGGTGTACTTGTGTTGAGTAGTTTAGTTGGTTAAGTTGTACAGTACGAACCAGTTCTGACCTTCTCTGGTTTGCTTTTTAAGACGAGTAACTCGGATCTCTTCTTCTTACACTCATCTTTGGCTGCGTCCCACGGCATCCCATCATTAGAGAAGAAATAACAGTGTGAGGAGAAGAGCAGCCATCCTTCAGGACAGCACAGCTCCTGCGTGTCTGAACACACACACACACACACACACACACACGTGTGACTCTCTGCACGAGACACCAGGACACACTACTACAGCATCACTTACTGTTGTTCTTTAACTTGTTAATCTGGCATTTCAGATCTGAAACTCTGTCCCGGAGCTCCTGCACTGAATCCAACACTAACAAACACACATATATTAAGACTGATTTTGCGTTGTTTTGTCTGGATGTGTATTTGTGTGCTACTTACTATTATTAAGCATGCTTTCCATCGTCACTTGATCAAACTCCAGACTGCTGATCTCCAAAAGCAGTTTATTTCCTGAACACACATCATTTTAAAATACATTTTAATTCTATATTGTGACAAACATTCAGTGAAAAAACGAATGCAGATGGCATTTTCTTAGTTTTCTAGTTAATAAATAGGAGCAACCGATGACGTCAGATGAGAAGTCATTTAATCTGGATGAAGGATGAGGAAGGCTTCGTTACCGTGGTTCTCTAGGTCACGTGTTCTGGTTACGACGCTCGCAAGCGTTTGCGTCAGATTCTGAACGTTCATCTCTGTAGTGGCGAACTTCCTGTCAAATTTCACATCTAACAAAACACACAGTTACAGTCACGAAAACGTTATTTATAGCTCTAGTGTGATCTTTGTGTAAATGTATAAAAATGTGTTTTGGCCTTATTCTGCTGTCTAGGTTCTAAGTCTAGACTTATTCTAAGTCTTACATTTTTATTTTATCTCATGCACATTAAACATGGTCAACGTAAACTTGAATGTAGTCTGAATGCACAAGATTGAAAGCAAATGAAATCATTGATGGAAATTTGGCCATACTTGAATCTTTACTTTCACTTGAGTACTTTTACACCTCTGTTCATAAAATGTTATATAAACATTTTTGCTTTCACTGATAATGGTTTTTGGGGTTTTTTTTGCAATCATTTTCAGAATTGTAACCCTTTAAGTTCCAGTTTGCATTGTTGTAAATACTCATTTGTTGTATTTATTTAAAAATGCAGGCTACATACAGAAACATCTACAGAATCTAAAGCTAGATTTTTTTTAAAAAAAGTGAAATTTAGCAGGAAACACAAATGAGGCTGTTTTGCTATATAGACTTTTGAGTAAAGAATCCAAAAAAGCATCTTTAAAGCCGCTGCTGACGTGGTCAGAATAGTCTAATTATATGGTCTGATGCTAACGAAGAAAGCTCCCTTTAGCCCACAGCTACCATAGTTATAAAGACCTTAGATGACACACCACTGTCTTCAGAAATCCATCAGAAACACAAATATATTGAGGTAGCAATCTCTCTTGTAAACTTTAAATATTACACACTAAAAAATGAATAAAAACAAATAGGACATGCTGCCAGTACGATATGATGATGTTTTACTCACACACACACAGAGACATACAGATGCTATATAAATAAAAATGATTGATTGATTGAAAATGTTTTACTCACGGTTCATAGATGCTGTGATGTTTAGCAGCAGCAGATTCGGAGCCGTTACACCGATAGAGACACACACACACACACACACACACACACACACACACACACACACACAGAGACATACAGACGCTATATAAATACAAATGATTGATTGATTGATTGTTTGATGTTTTACTCACGGCTCACAGACACAGTGATGATCAGCAGCAGCAGAATCAGAGCCGTTACACCGATAGAGACGAAGAAACGACACCGCCAGCGACCCCCAGACGACCCCACCATGCGCAGAGACGACTCTGACACACACACACAGAGAGAGAGAGAGAGAGAGAGAGAGACAGAGAGAGAGACACACACACACACACACTCATGTTGTGTTTCCATGTTTTATTATTCTGTACAGACTGTATGTGTTATTGTTCTCTTACAGGAATCTATCTCTACCTTTCTTTCTTTCATTTATTTGAATGATTTAATGTGGTTGCTAGGGCGTTGCTAGGGGGAGGACTCTGCGTGTGTGTGTGACTCTGAGGTTAAAGGTCAAAGGGGGGTTGTGCAGCTGAATAAACTACAGTTAGTCAACGAGCAGAGGAATGCTGGAAGAACACACACACACACACACACACACACACACACACACACACACAGACACACACACACACACACACACACACACACACACTCACACACACACACACTCTCTCTGGGATCTTTTCATTGACTTCCTTTTTGTTTTTTTTCTATACTGAAGCAACGCTGCTTCCTCTCTTCCTCTCTGAATAAAGCCGTTGTTCATCATATTTTGTTCTCTCACACCTTTCCTCCAGAACTCGGTGTCGTCACTGGACTCGTGATTCTCGAACTCGTCTGTGTATTCGCTTCCGGAGCCTCTCTCGGACGCGGCGGCCTTCATGGTGACCTGCAAACACACACGTGATCGCCCACCCGTTCATTCTCTTACAGGAAATGATGTCACAGCAGAGATCTCGGCCCGAAAATGCCTCCAGACCACCGAGACGCTGATGAGCGAGGCTCCTCCAGCCAATCACAGGCGAGTCTGAGGATTCCCGAGCTTCTATTGGTCGAATGGCCGAGGTCGGCGAACCTGACCTTCGATTTGGCAGCAGTGTGTGACCGCGACTTGAATTTCACCAGCGTGAAAGAATTCAGGAACACCGAAACGCTGATTTAACCGCCTATAGCCTTTTTCTAATACAGAGAACATCGTTTTAAAGATCGCTTGGACGTGATCCTGCTTAAAACATTCAAAATAATTTAGGCTTTCAGAGAAACCGGCAAAATAAAAGTCCTGTTATTTCGGTGGCAGTTAAATAACATTTACAGTGTGTTCGACCCAAAACACTGAAAACACGTCATGAAAGTGTATTAACAGTCAATATAACTCTTAAACAAAAAAACATTAAATTGTCCTGACCCTGCAATACTGTCCCAGATGAGCGTTTCTCAACTTAATTTAGATCGTTAGTCAGATGAGTCTGTGACATGAAACAAACGAAACCAGACCAGAAGAGAGCAGATCGTTAGTCTCTGTCCAATTCTGATTATTGCTATTGATGAAATACTTATGGATTTCATTAGAAAATTAATAACAGCTTGTCACTTACCTCCTGCGTGAGAAATGAATGTGTGTGTGTGTGTGTGTGTGTGTGTGAATCTGTACTTTGAGCTTGTGTTTGAGTGGAAGAATATTTACTTTGTGTGCAGTAAACATGAGCTGT
>NW_025048207.1:552500-572500 GCF_018831695.1 Puntigrus tetrazona
AGTTCAACATCACTCTGGACCACAAATCCCACATTTTTCAGAATCTCAATGGAGCTATAGGTACACACACGCACACACTCACACACACACACACACTCACACACACACACACACACACACACACACTCTCACACTCGCGCACACACACACACACACACACACTCGCACACACTCACACTCACACACACACACACACACACACACACACACACACACACACACACACACACTCACACTCACACACACACACACACTCACACACACACACACACACACACACACACACACACACACACGCGCACACACACACACACACACACACACACACACACACACACACACACACTCACACTCACACACACACGTGCCTGTAGTCCTGCTGTAATTCTGCATGTGTTCTTGTGATTTTGTCTGATGCCTGTGTGTTTTTCCAGAGGAAGTGGTCCTGAAGTTTGAGAAATCCAGAGTCAGAGCACGGAACGTGGCCTATGACACACTTCCTGTCGTTATCCATGGCAACGGTCCGACTAAGGTAAACATTCTATACAGTAATCGCTCTATTGCTGCACCATCATGTAACATACAGGCATTTACTGTACTGCTACACTGTGACAGACTTTCTATTCATCTGTGAATCATGAAAAATACACATTTTTGGTGTCCGTAAAAATACTAGGTAGCACTGTTTTCAACATTGTGTGTGTGTGTGTGTAGCTCCAGCTGAATTATCTGGGTAACTACGTGCCGACGGCGTGGACGTATGAACACGGCTGTGGGATCTGTGACGATGATCTGCTGGACCTGAGCGGTCTGTCTGTGAGTTGGCTGACCCGGTCACAATCACGTGTGTGTGTGTGTGTGTGTGTTTTAGGAGGATGAGACGATGTTCTTGTGTGTGTTTGTGCAGGACGAGGAGATGCCGCTGGTGTATGTGGCCGTGTTTATCGAGCAGCCGACGCCGTTTCTGGAAGAATTTCTGGAGAGACTCGCAACTTTGAACTACCCACACACACGCTTACGACTCTTCATACACAACAACGTGCGTACAGCAAAGACATCGTACATTACTCTTTAACAAACTGGTTGATTATTATACTAATTTTCATACGTACACTATGTATTTTATGGGATTAAATTACATTTTTAAATGATTAAATATAATGTTCATAAATAAGAATGCATGTTCACATTAGAAATTTTTTTATAACCAATATCAATACTGATATTTGCATCATTTGCATGTTGTGTAACCTATATTTATATAAATACAAAGACAACGTACATTTAAAATGATTAAATTTCCTTTACATTAAAAGAAAACTTGTTGTTAGTTGTTAAATTAAATGTAATTATTTTTATTTAGTTGTAATTTATTACGTACCAAATACCGATATCATATATAACCGATATCAAAACTTACATATAGAACATTTGCATGTTTGTGTTCCAGTGATATACAAATGAGTTTATCAATATATATATATATATATATATATATATATATATATATATATATATATATATATATATATATATATTTTTTTTTTTTTTTAAAGTGCTGTACTTTTTAAAAAAAAATCACTTAAATGAACAAGCTGATTAATCTGTAGAACTTTACAAAATCCTAATTTGTCATCTCAAAAAAAAAAAAAAAAAAAAAAAAAAGGTTAAAAAGTTTTTTTCATGTTACAATGTAAAATATAAAATGTAATCTTCATAATACATCGTCAGTAGGTGTGATGTTGTAAAAAACAGTATCCAGTTATGGAAAATTAAATATCGGTAAAAATGATTATCGGTTGATCTTTCGCACACACACACACACACACACACACACACACACACACACACGCTCTTATGGCCCTTCATACATGTTTTTCTTGCTGTGTGAGGTTCATGGTGAAACACACTAGTCACATGTTCACACACACGCTGTGTGTTTGTGTGCAGGTTGTGTATCACGAGCAGCACGTAGAGCGCTTCTGGACTCGCCACCGCTTGCTCTTCCCTGGGGCGAGACTCGTCGGACCGGAAGAAAACCTCAAACAAGACCAGGCCAGGAACATGGCAGTGTAAATACACACACACACTCACTCACGCACACACACTCACACACACACACACTCACACACACTCACTCACTCACTCACTCACACACACACACACACACACACACACACACACTCACACACAGACACACACAGACATTCACACACAGACACACACAGACACACTCACACACACTCACACACACTCACTCACTCACTCACTCACTCACTCACTCACTCACACACACACACACACACAGACACACACACACACACACTCACTCACTCACTCACTCACTCACACACACACACACACACACACTCACACACACACAGACACACACACACACACTAGATAAGAACAGTCCTGTAGATTGAGTGGATCTTTCCCATGATTCCACTGACTGTGTGTTTGTGTTTCAGCGAGGCGTGTAAGAAGGACGTCTCCTGCGATTATTTCTTCAGCATCGACTCTGATGTTGCTCTGACCAATTCAGATATTTTAAGGATCCTTATTGAAGAGAACAAGTGAGTGAACATGAACAGACCTGCTACATTATGAGTCACTTATTTCTACACTATCATCTGTCACCTTATGATCTTCTCTGTGATGACTTTCGAGCGTTTCATCCTTTTATTTTTTTAAAACCTGTAACTCAAAGGCCTTCACTATCATCTATCTTTTAATATTGTATTATAAAGTTGTTTTGTTTTACAAATCAAAACTCAATTTTTGGTTATAAAGTGTTTTTTGTACATAAATGTAAAAAACACAATAAATAGAAAACACAGAATTTAGAATAAAATTTAATGGAATTTGTGGGGGAAAACAGATTTCATAGGGCAGTAGTATTAAAAAAAAAAATTAAATGTTTATTCTGTTTTAACCATAAAAAATAAACTTTAAAAAAAAACATCAAAAGAGAAAACAGAAAGTTTTACAGAACAAAATAAAAGGCATTTTGAAGTTGAAAAATGGATTTCCCATTGGTCTATTATTTAGTGATTTTTTTTTTTTTTTTTTTTTACAACGATTAAATTTCTCAAGCTCGTTTGATTTAGTTTTTGATGGTTAAACTTTTTAAAATTATTTATAAAATTTTAAATGGACAACAATCTTTTTGGGGGGGGGAAATGAAATAAAATATACAGAGGAAAAGGGATTTAATGGCTCTAGTCATGATTTCAGTATTTTCCGAGGTCAAGCTGAATTCAGATAGCGGTGTTGTTTTGAGTACGTCTCACTGATGTTCTGTGTGGGATGTTGGCAGAGCTGTGATCGCTCCCATGCTGTCTCGACACGGCAAGCTCTGGTCCAACTTCTGGGGAGCTCTGAGTCCGGAGGGTTTTTACTCGCGCTCGGAGGACTACATCGACATCGTCCAGAGCAAGAGAGTGTGAGTGTGTGTAAGATCCTTCTGACTTATCGTCTGCCTTACACCATCTACAAATATTAAATCTTAGAATGAAATGTTAGGGTTAACAGTGGGGAAAATGCAGTTTTTGACATATAGTTTATTTATAGTTATATTTAAAGTTCCAAAGTATTGTAAAAAAAAAAAAAAAAAAAAAGTAATAAGTTCTTGTTAAAAGCTAACCAAAATTACAAATATAAAGGAGAGTGAGATGGAGGTGTGAATAGAGTGGGGAGTGACTGGAGTAAGGAAGGGAGTGAGATGTGAGGAGTTAGGAGAACGAGGTGTGTGAGGAGGGAGATGGAGGTGTGAGGGGAGTGACTGGTGTGATGTGTGGGAGTGAGATGGAGAGAATAGAGTGAGGTGTGAGGGGAGTGAATAGAATGAGGAGGGAGTGGATAGAGTGAGGTGAGGAGGAGGGGAGTGAAGAGAGTGAGATGGAGGTGTGTGTGTGTGTGTGTGTGTATCAGTACACCAGTCTGACTTCTCCTCCTCTCCTCAGTGGACTGTGGAACGTTCCCTACATCACTCAGGTCTATCTTCTCCGTGGAGAGACTCTCCGCTCTCGTCTGGCCGCCGTCTCTCTCTATCAGCAGGAGGGCATGGACGCAGACATGAGCTTCTGTAAGAGCGTCCGGGAGCAGGTGAACATCACTTCATTTGGGCTTTATTTTTCATTAGAAAATGAAGCTAATGTACTTCAAGTATCTGTACGGTTTTATTCCTCTCTATAGTCTGAGGGTTTGTTCATATTTTATTCACGCTGATTTATGAAATATTTCACTCTTCAAAACGTGGTAAAAATGTGTTTTGTTCTCGGGCTGTTGACAGAATTTCATATGTATAAAGTGATAAAAAGAGAAATCAAGAATCTCCTAGAAAGACCTTATGAATTATGAAGTGATGAATCTGCATTCATGTTTCTGTGCTGGGCATTACTGCAGTCCCTCGTTTGCATATTTAAACAATTTCAGAAAATGTGTCATTAAAAAAGTTTAATTGCAATAAATTAGGTGAGGAAGTGTGCTGATGTTTATCATTAGGTGATATTTTACACTCTTGTGTGTGTGTGTGTGTGTGTGTGTGTCTCTCTCTGTGTGTGTGTGTGTGTGTGTCTGTCTGTCTGTGTGTGTGTGTGTGTGTGTGTGTGTGTGTGTGTGTGTGTGTGTGTGTGTGTGTGTGTGTGTGTCTATCTGTGTGTGTGTGTGTGTGTGTGTGTGTGTGTGTGTGTGTGTGTGTGTGTGTGTGTGTGTGTGTGTGTGTGTGTGTGTGTGTGTGTGTGTGTGTGTGTGTGTGTGTGTGTGTGTGTGTGTGTGTGTCTGTGTGTGTGTGTGTGTCTGTGTGTGTGTGTGTGTGTGTGTGTGTGTGTGTCTGTCTGTCTGTCTGTGTGTGTCTGTCTGTCTGTGTGTCTGTCTGTGTGTGTGTCTGTCTGTCTGTGTCTGTCTGTGTGTGTGTGTGTGTGTGTGTCTGTCTGTGTGTGTGTGTGTGTGTGTGTCTGTCTGTGTGTCTGTGTGTCTGTGTCTGTGTCTGTGTGTGTGTGTGTGTGTGTGTGTGTGTGTGTGTGTGTGTGTCTGTGTGTGTGTGTCTGTCTGTGTGTGTGTTCGCTCCTGCAGGGCATCTTCATGTTCGTGTCAAACAGGGATGAGTTTGGCCGTCTGGTCTCCTCCACCAATTACAACATCAGCCGTCTTCATCCAGACATGTGGCAGATATTCGACAACCCAATGGTGAGAGAGTCACGGGAAACACACGAGTGAACAGACACACACGTGAGAGCAGACTGACCCTGTGTGTGTGTGTGTGTGTGTGTGTGTGTGTGTTCTCAGGACTGGAGAGAGAAATACATCCATGAGAATTACTCCAAGATTTTTGAAGATGATGAGAAGATCGTTGAGCAGGTGAGACTGAACTTTTCTTCTTTATTCTCACTATATGAGTCATGAAAGCTTGAAAGTTATTGAGTATAAACAACACATTTCCTGTATCTTCTGTAATATTTGTCTAAAGGTTCAATTAACTGTCATCTATGTCAGGCATTACAGAATTTAACACGTGTGTGTGTGTGTGTGTGTGTGTGTGTTTCAGCCCTGTCAGGCGTGTACTGGTTCCCAGCGTTCTCTGAAAGAATGTGTGATGAGCTTGTGGAGACCATGGAGGACTTCGGTGGATGGTCTGGAGGAAAACACACGGTTAGTGACCTGAGAGAGTGTGTGTGAGTGTGTGTGTGTGTGAGTGTGTGTGTGAAGCCGCAGCTCATGTGTGTGTCCCTGTCTCAGGACGAACGGTTAGCTGGAGGTTATGAGAACGTTCCCACAGTCGACATTCACATGAATCAGATCCAGTACGAGAAAGAGTGGCTGAAGTTCCTCAAGGACTACACATCGTTCCTGTGATGAAGCTCTACCCAGGGTACTACCCCAAGGTGAGCTGCTGGACTCGGTCCTTTCAGTCTACATTTACACTACTGCTCAAAACATTTCAATGAAGGCTCTTCTGCTCACCAAAGCTGTATTTATTGATCCAAAATAAAGTAAAAATGTCAAATATTATTCTAAAGTAGATCAGATGTCTTCTGTGTTAAAGAGTGATTTATTTCTGTGATTTTCAGCATCATTTCTCCAGTCTTCAGAGTCACATGATCTTCAGGAATCAGAAGAATACACTGATTTACTGATCATTTCTGATTATTATCAGTGTAGAAAGGAGGAGTTGTGTGGAAACCGTGATGCATTAATTTTTTTCGGATTCACAGATGAATAGAAAGTTCAAAAGAACAGAATTTACCTTGACCGTAATTTTTGTTCAATTTAATCTTTAAAAAACATTTTACCACAAAAACATTAAATGATAATCAGAAATGATCAGTAAATCAGTGTATTCTTCTGATTCCTGAAGATCATGTGACTCTGAAGACTGGAGAAATGATGCTGAAAATCACAGAAATAAATCACACTTTAACACAGAAGACATCTGATCTACTTTATAATAATATTTCACTGTTTTTATAGTATTTTGTTCAAATAAATGCAGCCTGGTGAGTAGAAGAAGAGACTCTTTCAAAAACATTGAATCCTATTATTAATCTCTGTGTGTGTGTGTGTCTCTGTGTGTGTGTGTGTGTCTCTCTGTGTGTGTGTGTGTCTGTCTCTCTGTGTGTGTGTGTGTGTCTGTCTCTCTGTGTGTGTGTGTGTGTCTCTCTGTGTGTGTGTGTGTGTCTCTCTGTGTGTGTGTGTGTCTGTCTCTCTGTGTGTGTGTGTCTCTCTCTCTCTCTCTCTGTGTGTGTGTGTGTGTGTGTGTGTGTGTGTGTGTGTGTGTGTGTGTGTGTGTGTGTGTGTGTGTCTCTCTCTCTCTGTGTGTGTGTGTGTGTGTGTGTGTGTGTGTGTGTGTGTGTGTGTGTGTGTGTGTCTCTCTCTCTCTGTGTGTGTGTGTGTGTGTGTGTGTGTGTGTGTCTCTCTCTCTCTGTGTGTGTGTGTGTGTGTGTGTGTGTGTCCCAGGCTCAGGCTGTGATGAACTTTGTGGTCCGTTACCGCCCCGATGAGCAGCCGTCGCTCCGTCCTCATCACGACTCGTCCACGTTCACCATCAACATCGCGCTCAACAGCAAAAACATTGACTATGAGGTAAACGGTCTTCAGAGTCTTATTTAGAGTGCTTCTACTCCTAAACACGTAATACACCTGTGTGTGTGTGTGTGTGTGTGTGTGTGTGTGTGTGTGTCAGGGCGGAGGCTGTCGGTTCCTGCGTTACGACTGTAAGGTGGAGGCTCCCAGGAAGGGCTGGTCGTTCATGCACCCGGGCCGACTCACACACTATCACGAGGGACTTCCTGTCACGCAAGGAACGAGATACATCATGGTGTCCTTCGTTGACCCTTAACTCTGTCTCTGTGTGTGTGTGTGTGTGTGTGTGTGTGTGTGTGTGTGTGTGTGTGTGTGTGTGTGTGTGTGTGTGTGTGTGTGTGTGTGTGTGTGTCTGTGTGTGTGTGTGTGTGTGTGTGTGTCTCTGTAAATTAACAAGTGAGATGTTATGAGCGGAGGCTCTCAGACATTCTCTCCTTCAGCACAAATCTTCCCTAAAGCTTGATGAGAGGAGAATTTTTACTTGATTTTTATAGAACAATCAAATCTGATGTTTGTTGTTTTACGTTTTTTTTATTATTATTAAAGAGTTGTAGTCCTCCGTTTAGCTTTTATACTCGAGCTTTGTACAAACCGCTTTAAATTATTTGTTGCCTTCTGAAAATAAATAAATACTATAAAACAGAAGCAGGTTTTGTTCAATGCTTTTATCATGTTTCTATAATCCTGTGTCTTTCAGAGCAGACTTCATTGATTCATATGACTTCTAGTGTCTTAATTAAACAAAATATTACACAATATTCAATCAACACAAGCCTATTTATTTCCACTTGGCATCAAATGTTCATCACGGAAGAAAGCGTCTCGGATTTAATCGAGAATCCTTACGAAGCGAATGAAACTCACATACAGTGCTGATACAGGCCAGAGTTTTCACATTTTAATCAGTTTTGGCCTTCCTCGTCCTTTTGGATGCTTTTCATCACTGCACTTACTAACACAAAGCTACAGGTGTCTTACAGGACTTGTAGACGTGTGAGAAGTGAGATCGGCTGACAGGAGAGAGTTCATGGAATGATAGGAAGAGCGCGTTTTAATGAGCGGAGTAGAATCATGACTGATAGTAAGTCAAACTGGACACAATGTATCAGTAATTCTAAAAAATGATTTAAGTGTTGAAAACAGCATCTTTCTCTAAACGTCAGCATCCGCTTCTCTTTCTCTCTGGGAACACACTGAAAGCCCAACACACAAAGTTTAAGACATTTATGTTTAATATTGTGTGGAATGAACTTTTAAAAGATGTAGAATAAACAAACTAAAGATTGTTTTCCCCTTTGCTTCAGAGTTTGTTCGTCTTCTGCAGCTCCACGCCAGGGGACACCGACCCTGACCTGCACACCACACACACACACACACACACACACACACACAGACACACACACACAGACAGACACACACACACACACACACACACACACACACACACAGACAGACACACACACACACACACACACACACACACACACACACACACACACACACAGACACACACACACAGACACACACACACACACACACACACACACAGACACACACACAGACACACACACACAGACACACACACACACAGACAGACACACACACACAGACAGACACACACACACACAGACAGACACACACACAGACACACACACACAGACACACACACACAGACAGACACACACACACACACACACACAGAGACACACACAGAGACAGACACACACACACAGAGACAGACACACAGAGACAGACACACACACACAGAGACGCACACACACAGAGACAGACACACACACACAAAGACACACACACACAGACACACACACACAGACAGACACACACACACACAGACAGACACACACACACACAGACAGACACACACACACACACACAGAGACACACACACACAGAGACACACACACACACAGACAGACAGACACACACACAGACAGACACACACACACACACACACAGACAGACACACACACACACACAGACGCACACACACACACACACACACACACACAGACAGACACACACACACAGACAGACAGACACACACACACACAGACACACACACACACACACACACACACACACACAGACAGACACACACACACACACAGATACACACACACACACAGACACACACACACACAGAGACAGACACACAATACAATACAGATACACACACACACACCCCAGTAATGCACAGCGATATGCAAAAACCATGTTTGTTCACTCAGGGACACACTTCACAGGAAAGACGTTTAAAATAGTTTAATGCACTAAAACTGTTTTTAGGTTTTGTTTTTGTTAAAAGGTTTGTCTTCCCAGAATCTGTGTAAAGAACACAACTTAAGATGTGTTTTGATGAAAACCGTGAGGTTTTGTTAAAGACATCTTAATATTGATGAACACAAAGACGATGAAAACATTGAGAATTGACTGCGACTGAAGACGGCGTCTCAATGTTCAGTCAGTGGATCAATAAAATATTATTAAAGCTTCAAGAGTATTTTAAATACGGAAAGAAGAGCGAAAATTTAAAATGTTCATTTAAAGTTAATCGACTAATCACACTCTTAAGAAGTGAGTCTTCTGAGATTAGACACTTCACTCTGTATAGATATGTGTTTTTAAATATTTAAAATTGAGCATAAGTTGCTCACAGTTGGTGTTGCTCTGTAAAAAGGCTTTTCCATTCATCAGCGTTCAGACAACCTCTGTGTAAAGAAAAGGCCTTCACGTTAATGAAGTGTGTTTATAAAAGACTTGACTATTTTTCACTCGGCTCTTTTCAAGGAGAGAGTACTGTATTTAATATTGACCTAATAAACATTCATAAAAATATAATAGATGAATATATTGTTAATCAAATTCTGGTCACTTTGGAGCTTCGACCTTTAACTTTGCACTTTTTGTAAAACTACAAAAAAAGTTTGTTAAAATAAGTCTAATGATAGGTATTTCTTTTGTGTTTAAAGATGGAGGAAAGTGGTTTGTTTGAAGAAAGGTTATTCTGTGCACTTATGAGACTCTTGATAATGATTGTGTGTGTGTGTGTGTGTGTGTGTGTGATGTTTTATTACACACGTGACACAAAGTCATCCAGGTGAACATTTTATATGTAAATACTTGGTATTTGATATATATGTGTGTGTGTGTGTGTGTGAGTGAGTGAGTGTGTGTGTGTGTGTGTGTGTGTGTGTGTGTGTGAGTGAGTGAGTGTGTGTGTGTGTGTGTGTGTGTGTGTGTGTGTGTGCGCACATGTGGACATTTGGAGCATTGAGTGGACGTTTATAACTTCATGGGAACGTCAGACATTTTTATCATTTATTTGGGTTTAGTAGATGCTCTGAGCGCGCTGTGTGTGTGCAGATACGTTTGAGCATGCCCAAGCTGGATGAAAATATACCAGATGCTCAGGACCAGAACTTTCTGTTTTGTTGTCAGTTATGTCACGCAAGGAATATGTTTTGGTGACAGCCGTCGACACGAGAAGAGATAAGAAGATGATTTACACACATTTGAACTAGATTTAATGACAGGCCTTGATCGTGTTGATCATTAGAGCCTGAGATGTGTGTTAAATAAGATAAGCATCCAAGGAAATAAAAGTGGTGTTTCCTTTCAGAGACGGGACGACGGAGTCTCTTCAGCTGCTGCGCTGCAATAAACTCAGAAGCAAGTTTTCTGTCATCAAAGCGGCCAAAAGGTGCGTGAGAATCAAGATCAAGCGGCGCTCCTTCTGTTTCGGAGGACTGGTGACTCAGGAGAGTGTTCCTTTAGCTCAATTTCCTTCTCAGTATAAAACTGGACTGGAGTTTCACTCAGGATCTGTCAGATTTCATGAGCTGTCCGTACGAATCCAACACGAGCCAGCGAGAGCTCAACAGGTTTGACTTCTCCTCGGTTAATTCGACGCTTCTGTCCAAACAGATGAAGGTGGTGTGATAACACAGGAACACCTTCCTGATACACATTCCTTCGTTATCTTCATCTCGGTTGAGAAACACTTTCATGTGAAACTTCATCTCATGTGACAGCGTTTATTATTTTAGGTTTGGTAGTGTAAAGAGGATCCTCAAACAGGGTTTGCTCTGAAATCTTCTGAAATGTCATCAACCCCAGTTACGTGAAGTTCAGTGGGCCAGTCATACAAAGTCATGTAAATCTGTATAATCTGTATGAATCTTTCTTTCTCTCTTTTCTTCAGGATCTTTCTTTCTCTGTGACAGTGTTCGAAGCTGAAGCTGCAGGTCTGCTGTAACGCCACAGGGCGTTATTCCTCACCAAACGAAACACGGCCATCAATCAGACCGTCCCGTACGAGACGAGCACGACAAAGACATACACGATGACTGAAGCCATTCACAGCATGCTCCCTGAGGTGTGTGTGTGTGTGTGTGTGTGTGTGTGTGTGTGTGTGTGTGTGTGGCTAAGTACCAAGCTGTTTTATTGATGGTAACTGTACCATTATTACTGAAATCTTATAAGTAATTAAAATGATGCAGCCGTAAATTCTGTCAATTATACCTAAAAACACTGCTCAGTAATTAAAAACCTAATGAATGGCTATACAGGCTTCTACAGGCGGCGTGGTTTTATAGAAGTAAAGCAGTCAATCTGATCTGTAAATAATATATTTTTCAGTCTTGTCTGTTTATGTTAAGGCAAAAGGTATTCGAAGATATTTAGTCAATATCCAAAAGGTTTTTAATAAAAGTCCCATTCATTGGTAGCCATGTAAACATTCACAGTGCTATCTAAATAATCTGACTTCAGTATATCCAGCAAGCATTAGTTATTTACAGGATATACAAGACTTTACCGTACTACTACTGTTCCCATCCCTTGCCATATTTAATGTTCATAGCTCTTTGAATTTCCCAGTTCTAAATACAGCTAGGGAAGCCATGCATGTGCAATTTTCAACTAGGAAACTTGTGTTTAAGATATTTCCAGCGTATGTCTTATGGGTTTCTACCCGTTTATCTGTGTGTGTGTGTGTGTGTGTGTGTGTGTGCATCAGGATCTGGTGATCTGTCCACAGAGCTCATCTAGGTGTTCTGGTCTCTGATAAACATAATCTCTGGGTGCTGATCCACCATCTAGTCTGGATACAAACTGTGAAAGAAACAGGACTAATATTAGCGTAAAATGAAGAAAGAAACAGGACTAATATTAGCGTAATAGCGTATTTTAGGCGTAGTGTTCCCGGTTCCAGCTGAACTAATTAATGCAGCCTAAAAATCCTTTAACGGATTTGAATAATAAAAGTGTGTTGGTGTGTTATGTGTAGAATAAGTTAAAAAGATGTGTCTTTAATCTAGATTTAAACTGGCAGAGTGTGTCTGCCTCCTGAACAGAGTTAGGGAGATTGTTCCAGAGTTTAGGTGCTAGATAGGAAAAGATCTGCCGCCCGCATTTGATTTTGATATTCTAGGTATTATCAGATGGCCAGAGTTTTGAGAACGCAGCGGACGTGCAGGACTATAATGTGATAAGAGCTCGCTCAAGTATTGAGGAGCTAAACCATTCAGGGCTTTATAGGTAATTAATAAGATTTTAAAATCTATCTGATGTTTGATAGGAAGCCATCTCAGGGTATCAATCTCACGCATTGTTTTGGGTATTATGCTTCAAAAAAGGAGAAACTATGTATGTGGGGTTTTTGTAAGACAGGATGGGCAATATCATTTATTTTATTGAATTTCCTGAATCCGAACAAAAAAATGTCCCTCAGCATTCAACCTCAATCCAAATTAAGACAAGAAAACGTTAATTTTCAGGTTTTCATACAATTGTAAAGTGGTTTTAAAGTTACAATTTTAAAACTAGAGACATTAACGTTAGTGAATCCATGCTACTGTACGAAATTAAAATGGCGGACTGTTCGCGTCTTGTAGAATGCAATTTTAGTTCGTTTACATAGTTATATGACAACTGAGAATAGTTGTGGGAATGTTCTCTCTAGGTTATAAAACAAAATCAAAAAATAACCTGCAAGGAAAGTTCTGGGAACGTTCTCTTTAGGTTATTTAAAAAGAACCTACAGGTTAATGTTCCTAAAAAATAACTAAGTGTGAACCAGTTAACGATGGTTTTGGAAACCCCCCCGTGATGAATAAGGACACACAGAGATGTGTTTTTTCTGTTTATATATCACTGAAATGAATTCTTTTCAAAATCGGTCCCAAGCCGTTTCTTGTTGACACCAACATGAATCAGCAAATAAAAGCATATTAAAAGAAAATGGCTTGTTTGGGACTCCCAAAACCAAAATATGAACCATTCATAGCCCATAACAGCGGCACTTTAACTATAAACACATTCCAAAATAAAACCGTTATGAGTTATGGAAAGTACTTGAAGGGCTTTTATATACAGCTTGTGGTGTAGTAAAGACGAGGGTGATCCCTCACACCCCGACTAAGACTTGTATAAAACACAAAATACACGCCACAAAAAAGATAAGACAGGCAATTTCTCAAACTCTTGAGCTCACGTTTATGAGTCAAAGTATACAAGATCAAAGTTCACAGTAAGAAAGGTTTTTCACAATACAGAAATAAAGTCATAGCTATAAGATTGCGGAGCAGGACACTATTTATAAGATGATGTTAAATGAACATGGACTGAAAGCTATCGTCTCAAATCATTTGGGAGCCGTTCAGTAAATAAAGTAAAATAAATGCATATTAAACGAAAATGGAAATGTTTTGGGGGGGGTTTTACCTTGCATGCATGTAAACACCTCCAATACCAAAATATGAACTTTTCATAACTTATAATAAGGGGCAGTTATTGGGAGCAAAAACTGAAGAAATGTCTACTTTGTGAAAATGAGGACCAAATTCCAGCAGATGACTTTTTACTGACTCCGTATAAATGGCAGGGTATTTGACACGTGACCTGGTTTACCAGGTAACTCGTCTGGTTCTGTGAGGGATGGAGAAAAATACAGGTGTCTGTGTGTGTCATCCTAAACCCCTCAGTCTCTCTCTCTCACACACACACACACACACACACACACACACACACACACACACACTTGTATGTTTCTCTGATGGCACTGGCGTTTGTCCGATGGATCCTCAGGCTTCTGATGACCCTGTTCTTCATTCAGGCTGTGTGTGTGATGTTTTATTACACACCTGACACACACTCATCCAGGTGAACATTTTCACATTTCTATATTTCTCAGTAATTGTCGCAAAATCAGTGTCGCTGTTTTATTTTTAAAGTACATTGGATTCCTATCCATTTAAGTAGTCACTGAGTCGTGATTGACTTTTCTCTACATTATTACTAACAACATGGTGTTATTTTTTTCAGTGGAGTCAGATTTTTAGGTGGGAATGTACTTGTGGTTTAAACGGTGTATGTTTAGATGTTCAGGACAGAGATGAGTTTGGTTCTCTAGAGCTCCGTTCGTTTCTGGAGTCCTTCAGTTTACTGTAGGTCTTTTTTATTAACTGACTTTATATTACATATCGGTTTACTTGAAAGAACTGAATGCATGTCATGCCACATGAAGGTAGGTTTCTTGAAGCATCTTGGAGACGTAGTTCTCCACAGACAAAGACATAATCAGTGCAAGAACACAAAATACAAACAACAATAAATATGACATGCAAGAATGCTTATGGGACAGGAAGTCCATTCAGGTGTGGTTATTGAGGAGTCTAATGGCTTGTGGGAAGAAAGTGTTCAGCAGTCTGGTTGTGAGGACCCGAATGCTCCGGTACCTCTTTCCAGATGGCAGGAGGGTGAATCATGTGTGTGAGGGATGTGTGGGGTCCTGTGCTATATTGTGGGCTATCCGCCAGAAGAACACCAAGGAATTTGGTGCTCTTGACGGTCTCCACCTTGGAGGGTGGGTCTGAACCTGAGGTATTTATTAAACTTGATTATTATTCCCGTGATCTGAACAACTCCCATGCCGGCAGCACACAGAGTAGATTGGATTTGAGGGAAAACGGGGCGGAAAAGCTGAGATGTTTTAAAATTAATATATTAATGAATTCATTATATAAACATACCTCTGAAGGTTCTGGCTCAGAAATGCTTCGATAGCATTTCGTTTTCATCAACACTTGATGAATACAGGAAGTGCTCTTAATCACAACACTGCTTTCCCTGATGAGAAAAGACGTCTGCAGCCGGACCAAGCTGCTTGGATGGTTTTAGCTGGTCAGCAGGCTGGTTTTAGAGGGGTTTTGTCCACTTTCTTAGCTGGCCAGGCTTGGAGACCGAGGCTGGTTTTAGCTGTTCTTTCCACCAGGGATGTCCACTGTTTGGCCAAAAACTGACCAAATTTGCATGCCCTGCTCTAAATTTCGACCAGTTGATGAAAAATAAGCGTATGTGTATTCTACACATTTAAACAATTAAGTTAGATAAGTTATCTAGACTTATGAGCAGATCAAATATATTATAATTTAGTAATGAATTATAAATTTGAATTAAAGGGATAGTTCACCCAAAAATGAAAATGTGATGTTCATCTTCTTACCCCAAGGGCATCCAAGACGTAGTTGACGTTTATTCTGAGCGTTATTATTATCGACTGGCAAGCGGGAAATCTAAACCAGAGTGGTCAACTTATTCTTAAGTCTGGTCTGAGTGTATTCAGCTCCGTACACTACAGAAGCTGCTGCAGTCTGTCAGTCATATGATGGAAGTTAATGGGCACCAAATATCAAAAATTAAAAACAAAAACACAGATGAAACCAAACTAAACCCTATGGTTAGTGAAATGAAATGTATTTGTATGATTTTTACTTCTTATACACAACAGTGTACAGTATGTTATTGTATTGTGAATAATACTGGCTGATGATGAGGGCAACTTTTTGAGCAAGTATGTTTTGATGATGCTTGGGTAGTTTTCAGTTGAGAATGGTTAACAGATTTCCATCTGGAGGATTTAGATCGGTCTTGGGCCCTGCAGCTGCAGAAACGTGTTCAATTGTCTCGAGTGGGTTTCTGGCGTTTTAACGGCATTCATTCTCGCTAACGTTACATCAGATACCTGTGACACACACACACACACACACACACACACACAGAGACAGACACACACACACACACACAGAGACAGACACACACACACACACACAGACACACACACACACACACACACACACACAGACAGACACACACACACACACACACACACACACACACACACACACACACACACACACACACACAGACACACACACACACACAGACAGACAGACACACACTACACACACACACACACACACACACACACAGACAGACACACACACAGACACACACACACACACACAGACACACACACACACACACAGACACACACACACACACAGACAGACACACACACACACACACACACACACACACACACAGACAGACAGACACACACACAGACACACACACACACACACACAGAGACAGACAGACAGACAAACACACACACACACACTCGAATCGAGGTTTTGCAAAAGCATCCCTTATTAATTTTTGTATCAATTTTTTTATTTATTAGACGTGAAATGTTAAAATCGTCTAGTTATGTTAATTCACGAATTAAATAACAGCAATTGGCCAACTCCCGTACTAGTCTACTACTAGTCATCCAGAAAAAAATCTTTAGTCATGGATGACAGTGTTTCCACGCTAAAAAAAAGACCTCCCAACTCAGAATGTCCTATTGACTCGATGCATCTTCATTCTTCCTCGGCCCTAGGGAACCCTGCACGATTTTCTATTAAAAGCCGATCGATTAAATTGCGTCAACTGAACGATTTTAATGCAACGAGTGACTCGAAAGTTTTGAGTCGGGAGGACAGCATGTTTTTTTTACAGTGCACGCATTATTTCATATGTTTCATCTTGTTTTTCCTGTTTAAGACGTCAGAAGGAACGTGCGAGAACAAATAAGATTTTTGAATTGCTTTTGAAATAAATATTTTTTTAAATATATTTTGAATATTATAGCTTTGGTGCTTCGATCAGTTGCCACCCGAAAAGATAAATAAATAATAAAAATACAAAAAACTACATATAGCCAATAGGACGTTAATAAACACCGCAGTTAATAAAACCATGTACGGGATGGTGAGACTGAAAACCTTCAGCTTGTTGGAGAAGTTAAGTTTTATTTCTCACTAGAAATCTTTTCTGTGTAGTTAATAGATTCTTAGATAACTCAAATATAAAGCGCTTTTCACTGGACAGCAGTATCAGCTCTCGTGTGATTAAACTGGTTTTCAGTGTTTTATAAATCTTTCAAGACTGTGGTCGTCTGCTTCTGTATAAGAACCGATCGCGTGAAAATCCTTACATTATATATAGAGCTCCTCTGTTCTTATTGGGCGGGGTTTATGAGTGTGTGTGCGTGGGTGTGCGCGCGCGGGGGGCGTGTCACCTTTAACCTCTCTGTCACACACACACACACACACACACACACACACACACTCGTACGTCTCTCTGATGGCTCTGGTGTTTCTCCAGAGGATCTCCAGGCTCCTGATGGTCCTGATCGTGATTCAGGGTGTGTGTGTGATGTTTTATTACACACGGGACACACACTCCTCAAGGTGAAGGTTACTGTCATCGCGTCATTCAGTCGTTTTCCGCGGGGTTTTAGTTTCACGTTGCGCTTTGAATGTCATTTTCGGATTAAGTCCTCATTGCCGTTTCAGAAATGTTTGGGTTTTTCTTTCTAATAGAGATAAGGTTCTTCAGGAGCGCAGGTGGGTCTTTCTCGAGAGCTTCATTTCTTCTTCACCATGAGGACAAGCCAAAAAAAGTCAAGCTGCAATAACAACAGAAAGCAAAAGAAACATAACTGTGATTGATTTTAGCAGAAAAAAAGATGAACCTGAAACACAGGACTTACAGGAACTGTTCTTGCTTTATTTATTGACTATGTCTAAGTCAGATGTGTTTTTGTACTCGTATCTCGATACTGTCGTATCTCATAAACCGTGATAATGTTTGGAACATAGTTCGGTTTCAGATATATATGAAATTGCTGCATGAAGAAAGTCTGGTGTAATTAAATTTCATGGCATTACATCACTTAGAGGTTCTGCTTTAAATACAGGACGGACACGGTGTATGTTTAGATGTTCAGGACAGAGATGAGTTTGGTTCTCTAGAGCTTCGTTCGTTTCTGGAGTCCTTCAGTTTTTATTAACTGACTTTATATTATATATCGGTTTACTTGAAAGAACTGAATGCATGTCATGCCACATGAAGGTAGGTTTCTTGAAGCGTCTTGGAGAGTTCTTCTGGGTTGAGTCTCAGTCCAGACAGACTGAAGCAAACTAAATTGAATGAATGTTGAATGTTTGGAAATCTAGACCGAGATAAATGCAAGTAACTGTATATTTTAGCTCAGGAAATTGCTAGTGTTCTGATAATACATGGTCAAATCCAGCCGCTTTATAACGTTTGAGCATGTCCATCATTTAGAGACGGGGTTAATGAGGGTTTCCTTTCAGAGACGGGACGACGGAGTCTCTTCAGCTGCTGCGCTGCAATAAACTCAGAAGCAAGTTTTCTGTCATCAAAGCGGCCAAAAGGTGCGTGAGAATCAAGATCAAGCGGCGCTCCTTCTGTTTCGGAGGACCGGTGACTTAAGAGTGTTCCTTTGTTTCCTTCTCAGTATAAAACTGGAGAGTTTCACTCAGGATCTGTCAGATTTCATGAGCTGTCCGTACGAATCCAACACGAGCCAGCGAGAGCTCTACAGGTTTGACTTCTCCTTTCGCTGTTAATGTGTTTCAGTTGTGTATTTGTTAGTTTACTCTTTTGATGTGTTTATCTCACAATGAAGCGGTCAAGCAACTTTTTTATTTGCAAACATGGCTGGAAATGGAATTTAAATATTCAAATGTCTCATAACATGTTATTGTGAGATGCATTAATGCCACCTCTGAGTCTTGATTCTGTAGATATCTCAGTTATCTTAATCTTAATTGATTTTATTGCTTCATTTGGGACAAAAGCAGCCGTGCCTTTAATAAAGCTAGTTTTTATGTAATAATAAAGAGTGTTTTTGCTAAACAGGCCAGTTAGAGACACTAATCATCCTTTCTTCATTCATTTATTAAACACAGGAGGTCATCACAATGAGATCGGTGTAAAACGTTTTAAACCAAACACGCATTTTGATTGGCGACGACCGTCATGTGACATCATTATTTTACGGTTTAAAACGTCAAGGTTGTTTCTTAATAAGAAACGTTCACATTCGACCTATAGTGTGTGTTTTAATTGTATTATTATTTTTTGTTAGAGGACAGACTCAAACACCCATGCAGCATCACATCCTGTTTATAATTGAGTTTATTTTTGATCTTGGGCGATTAAAATGCCTCCACAATCTGCTTTTAGGCGTATATATGTCGTAGTATGGCGCGCTTCCAGCGGCAGTCCAGTGTGAAGCACATGCTCTCACGTCACGTGGAGTCAATCACTAAAGTGCATGTACACGTGCATCAATCCCAGCGGCCTTTTAAGGCTTTTCTGATCAAAGGAGTCGTTCACTTGCTCTATTCATTCATTTCTTTCACAAAAGAAGGCATTTTGAAGAAAGGGTGACTGGTCCACAATGACTTCAGAGGAAATGATGATGGACAAACTAAACACTACGACACATATTCCTCTTTTCGTGTGTGTGAACTGTTCTTTTAGTGTTAATAAAGCGAGGGTTACTGCTCTCTCCTGTCTTCAACCCAAGCTCTGTTTAACAGTTCTGATCTTTGTATTGATCTCACAATCCTTCTGTAAAATGCTAGGCGTCTCCTGAGACAGTTGACGAATCTTTTTAGCATTAATGCGTTTTCTGTGTGTTCTTGACAGAGCGAAGCTGCAGGTCTGCTGTAACGCCACAGGAACATTATTCCTCA
>NW_025048207.1:575000-595000 GCF_018831695.1 Puntigrus tetrazona
TAAGATTAAAAAATCTATCTGATGTTTGATAGGGAGCCAGTGCAGTGTTGACAGAACCGAGCTAATATGATCATACTTCCTAGTTCTAGTAAGGACTGCTGTGTTTTGGACTAGCTGAAGTTTGTTTATCAAGCGTGCAGAACAACCACCCAATAAAGCATTACAATAATCTAACCTTGAGGTCATAAACGCATGAATTAATATTTCTGCATTAGAGGTTGAAAGCATAGGTCGTAATTTAGATATATTTTTAAGATGGATAAACACAGTTTTACAGATGCTAGAAACATGATTTTCGAAGGAAAGATTGCGGTCAAACAGCACACCTAGGTTCCTAACTGATGATGAAGAATTAACAGAGCAGCCATCAAGTGATAGGCTGTGTTCTAGATTATTATATGTGGGGTTTTTAGGTCCAATTATTAGCACCTCTGTTTTTTCAGAATTTAGCATTAAGAAGTTACTCATCATCCAGTTTTTTATATGGACTATGCATTCTGTTAGATTCTCAATGTGTCGTGTATCACCAGGCTGCGCTGAAATATAGAGCTGAGTATCATCAGCATAGCAGTGAAAGCTAACACCATTACTCCTGATAATATCTCCCAGAGGTAACATGTACAGGTTGAAAAGTAACGGTCCTAGCACTGAGCCTTGAGGAACTCCATATTTCTCTTGTGATTGATATGATACCTCCTCATTTAATGCTACAAACTGATAGCGGTCAGATAGATATGATTTAAACCATGCTAAGGCGCTTCCTCTAATGCCAACATAGTTTTCTAGTCTATCCAAGAGAATGTTGTGATGGATAGTATCGAATGCTGCGCTAAGATCTAATAGCACTAATAACGAGATAAAACCACGATCAGATGATAGAAGCAGGTCATTAGTAACTCTAATGAGAGCAGTCTCAGTACTATGGTACGGTCTAAAACCTGATTGGAAATCCTTGCAGATACCATTTCACTATTATAAAACCATGGTTAATTTTGATAAGCGTGCCCTTTTCATAGTCCCTAGGTCTTCTCTAGGGCCTCCTCCCGGTGGGACATGCCTGGAACTCCTCCCTGGAACCTTGCTCTGGTTATACAGGGACCAGAAACCCCTTAGCAAAGGGCCCCAGACCTCATACAGCACCCCACACAGGACACTGTGAGGGACCTTGTTGAATGCCTTCTCCAAATCCACAAAGCACATCCTGAAGAGGGTACAAAAGCCACATTGTTCCTCCAGGACCCAAGGTTTGACTATCGGACAGATTCTCCTCTCCAATACCCTGAGATAGACTTTCCCGGGAAGGTTAAGGAGTGTGATGCCCCTACAGTTGGAGCACACCCTCCGGTCCCCCTTCTTAAAAAGAGGGAACAACACACCGGTCTGCCAGTCTACCACATGATGCTGTAGAGGCATGTCAGCCAAGACAGCCCCACAACATCCAGAGACCTGAGGTACTCAGGGCGAATCTCATCCACTCCTGGTGTCTTGCCACCGAGGCGTTTCTTAACTACCTAGGAGATCTCAGTTGTGATGGTTGAGTCCATCGAGTCCCCGGCCTCTGCTTCCTCAGTGGAAGACACGTTGGTGGGATTGAGGAAATCCTCTAAGTATTCCATCCATCGCCTGACAATGTTTCCAGTCGAAGTCAGCAGATTCTTACCTCCATACAGTGTCAGCAGGGCACTGCTTTCCCCTCTTGAGGCACTGGACAGTTTGCCAGAACTTCTTCTAGGCCGACTGATAGTCCTTCTCCATGGCCTCACTGAACTCCTCCCAGACCCACATTTTTGCCTCCACAACTACCCGGGCATTCCCAACAGACTCGCACAATATATTTGAGCTTCCTCCTCCTGTACTAACTCAGACCGGAGCATGACATAAAGAGGAACCCCAATTAATCAAAGATGAAATAAAGCAAAACGACACTGAACAAAATTAGTAAATTGGTGAGTGGATGCCACGTTTGATACAGCAACATTTTAGAGATCTTTAATCAGTTAAATAGCAGAAGTTATTCCTCCTCCACATGCATGTGACATCATTAACAATGGCCATGTGTTGTTGAACTAAGGTGGATAGTAATATATATAGTAATATATATTAATAATAAAGTTTCACATCTGTATGTTCTTGGTTCTCTGATAGTATCCAGCTCTGTCTATCAGTAATGATAAAGAATGTTTATTTCAAACTGTGTTTGTGTAGATACAAAAACCTGGAGCGGAATCCGGATCCGTTGGTGGAAGCGGGTTAGTGTGTCTGAAAGCGCTTTTCTCGTTATGCCCGCCTTTGCCTACACCTTCTGCACTAGACAGTCAATCAAAACTCTAAGAGTCCTCCATCCAATCAGACCTCAGCAGCCGTTGGTGTTCTTCAGCCCCATTTACCTACGAACACTGGACCGTTTCTGGAAGGGGCGTGGCCTGAAGTCGATCCGCCTCTCCACTGGGTTTATGCTAATTAGCACGGCGCTGGAACTGTGTGAGAACGTGCATGTTTACGGATTCTGGCCGTTTGGAACGGACCTGCAGAACAATTCTGTTCCATATCATTATTACGACGAGTTGAAGCCACACCGTTACATGCACAAAATGCCGGACGAGTTTGTTCGTCTTCTGCAGCTCCACAGCCAGGGGGCGCTCACACTGCACCTGCAGCCCTGCAAGGACCTGTGATCTCATCTGTCTGTGACTATCCTTCTATTTATATGAGACTGCATAAAAGACCTTTTTGCTTTTCAGTAGCTTTTAGGACACACCGAAAGAGAAAAAAAAACACTGTGCCAGGTGTTGATTTTAAAAGTAAGCACATTTTAATCTCCAATCCTTCTTCTGTCACTTCATAGTTAAAAATATAAATGTGCTTTTCCAAGTAAAGACCTCCAAATAACGTTTAAAGTTACGTTCTGCTACGTAGCCTAACATTCAGAGTATGGGGAAAGTATGTCTCTGCATCAACTGAATGATCGTTATTTTATTTTATTTTTTATTCCCACTGAATGGTACTTAAAATTCCCACCCATGTGACACTACTTCAATAACAGACCATGCAAAATACGTTTAAGTATTGCCAAGTACATTGCAAACAATAGTTAAATCAGATAAAGACTTTAATCATAAGCAATATAAGCATACATACATGCAGTACATTTTTTATAATGTTTGTTGTTATTTAAAATTTTACATAAATTTTATAAACATTTTTAACACTTAGGCATGTTGACAATAATCTTCAACATTGTCTATAACCAAATATTTTCAGTGGACTTTTAAAATTTGCTT
The DNA here is from genome assembly GCF_018831695.1 of Puntigrus tetrazona. Lineage (NCBI taxonomy): Eukaryota > Metazoa > Chordata > Actinopteri > Cypriniformes > Cyprinidae > Puntigrus > Puntigrus tetrazona. The sequence continues at coordinate 578,282 of NW_025048207.1, forward strand.
TCCTTAAACAACGTAAAAATTATACAGTTACATGTTGTTGTTTTTATTTTTAATTTACTTTATTCACGTTTTGCGTCAAACACAATGTACTTTTAGTAGTCGAGATCTGGCAGCTGTGGAGAAAACACTTGGCCTACTGCAAATGATGCAAATATACAGAGAATTACCAATTATTTTCCAAATAAATCATTCCCAGCACTTTATTAAGCTTTAAGTTATATCTTTAAATGACAAGGGATGAACTTGTGGGTTTGCAGATATTAATTACATTTATAATTGAGGGCACATTATAAAGTTAAATTGTTTTAAATAATGTAAAAATACAAAGCAAAGTGGCATCTTTATCATTTCAGGTCTGAAGGATGTTGTTTTGTCATATTTCACTAGATTTTGTCACCTAACTAGGCTACTTGGGAGATCTGAAACATGGATATATATTTCCTCATGTGATTGTATTCAATTTTGGGATCCATTTTGTTTGTTATGGAATATGTTTTTTAAACATGTAATGTCTTGGGTTAGGCTATGTATATGGACAAACTTTTAAAATAAAGCTCAGCTGAACAAATACATACAGTGTTTGTGTGGCTCACAGATCTTTCTCTGACCTGTTTCTTAGACTTTGACTGTGGTGAACAAATACACAGTTTATAAGTAGTTTCATATTGTAACTATTGACTCTAGTACCTTTAAGTTGAGTGTTTTAGTAGTTAATGCTGAAATGGTGGTGATGTAAAGTAAAGCAACTCACGTCATCTGTCCATCTTTATTTTCTAATGCTTAATTTAGAAATTTAATTCATCGGAAGAGTGCATGGTCGGCCAGCAATGGAAGAAAAGTAGGTAATGTAAAAGAATTTACTTCAAATAAGCAGTGATTTCATCCTATTCTTTCTCTGAATCACAGACTGTAACCCCAGTCACAACTCCACCAGTGTCCAAAATGAGTAAAAATGTTATTTCTAAATGTTCAAACTGTCCATTTTGTTATTTTGTATGTTTCTGGTGTTGGGGTAAATGGTGGGTTTTTAAACCTTTAAACCACTCAAACTGCTGCCTACTTCATGTCTGCATTTACTTCTTTTTTAGTGTAATTGTAAATTCAACTTCTTGTTACAAATATGATAGAACCATCACTTCTTGGGATATCTGAAAGGAAAAAACAACTAGAGGTATTTCGTATTGCATGGAGGGAAAGTACTTTCACAAAAAACTTGTGAAGCGTGAAAAGCAAAGGTCCTAGTACAGAGCCTTGTAGGACTCCATACTTCAATCGCTGCTACGGATTGATCAGAATCAGAAAAGGCTTTATTTGCCAGCTTGAAGGTTTTTGGGACATATTCTAATGATAATGATGAATTAATAGTATTTAGAAGTATTTTGTTATGAGCCAACTCTATACACATCTTAGTGTGCTTAATTCCATCAAACGCATCTGAAACAACACATAAATACTGTAGAATTGTGCATATTATATATTTATTTCATAAAACGATGCATGAATCTATATCATGCTTCCTTTTAAAACCAAATGAATTGTCTGTATTGTTCGCGTGCATTTATAAGGAAACACTTTGCTCGGACGGTTATCTATGTATACTGAATATTTGACTGTTTTATCTGTCATTTCTGGCACTTCACCACAAAACGGCACCAAAGGTAGAATCACACGTAATAGACAACAAAAGCAAAAAACACCTATAAAACACACAAAGCAAGATCGTTTTTTCTTTATCGGTCATGACAGAGTTTATATTGCCAAACGATTATTTGCTGTGAGACCCCATCCAGTCCAATTTTCCATAATCATAACTGCTCAACTCTGCTAAACTTAACATTTAACATCATAAAGACAGGTCATATAATATCTCCATTTTCCATTTCCATTTTATGATCCAGCTAAGAGTAGTATTTCATACTTCACTGACCGCAGAGATCAAGATTTTAAGATTTAAAAAGCAGCCTATCCTAACAAACCATACATGAATGGAAAGATCATATACTCGGTTTTCTCATTCAGAAGATATATAGATCTTAATGAAAAACAAACAAACTGGCGCTTGTGATTGCATTGTGCTCCAGAGTCACACATGGACATTTATGTCTCATTCTACTAATACACATAACATACAGTTGTGCTTTGATGCAACCCGTGTTGTTAAAAGCGCTATATATATATATTGTGACGGGAGGAGCCAGCGACAGACACAGTGGGCGTGGCGTCAGGCCTCGGAGAGGCCTTTATTGACAAAATAATAATAATACAAAATAAAGTGTCCATGGGAAAAGTGTCCAAATAAAAGGGGGGATCTGGTGTCCTCGTCGTGCCACGGGGAAAGTGAAGGTTGAGGCCGTGTTCCAGGGGGGAAGGGTCCAGGTAAGGGGCGGAGTCCGGCGGTCGCACACGCTCCCCTTTTTCTGGTCCGAAGCGCGCGGCGGCGGCTTCTTCCGCGGCGTCTCCGTCGCCGTTGCTCGGGCGGCAGAGTGGGATGAGCTCTGTGTTCACGGACGGCGGGGTGAGGTCCATCGCGCACCCTTCCTGGACCCACGAGGACACCAGCGTGCATGCGGGGAAGAGACCGGTCTCCCGAGGAGAGAGCAGCGGTCAGGTATTTGCGGCGGCGGTGACAAGGCTAATCCCCTTCAGGTGTGCCTCGTCACACGCCATGAACCTGACCGATACCACGCCCCTCCTCTCGAACACACCCACTCCCGTCGGGAGCCTGGTGAAAGGCGGCGAATAAGGGGCGGGGTGATGGTGACAATAAAGAGGAGGGGCAGCCGACTCGTCACATATATATATATATATATATATATATATATATATATATATATATAAATTATTGATTGATTGAGTTCCCTTACTAAAAAGAACTGTTGATGTCATCATCTGGGAAAATCAATCAACACATTCAGGAAATAGTACTTTACATCTGTAGACTAGATCGTAACGACTGTGATTATATAGAAAAGAACACAACAGAGCTTTTTGAAACTCTGAATCAGTTAAACCAGTGAGTCAGAAAAGCGATTCACTAAATGATTTTGAAGTGGTGTTTCATTAAACCTTAAAAGTAGTCACTTTACTTGAATTCGATGTTTTTAAAAACCGCTTTCCGATTTTTATTATATTATTTGCAATACACTTATACAGACATTTCCTGCCAGTGCAAAAGCGTTTGAAACTGTGCTTGAGTAGAAACAAAAACCCGGAGCAGAATCCGGATCGGTTGGTGGAGCGGGTCAGTGTGTACGGAAACCCTCCAAACACTGGACCGCCTCTGGAAGGGGCGTGGCTCTGAAGTCGGCCCGCCTCTCCACGGGTTTATGTTAATTAGCACAGCGCTGGAACTGTGTGAGACCGTGCATGTTTACGGATTCTGTCCGTTTGAGCCGGAGGAGTTTGTTCGGCTCCCGTACCTGTGATCTCATCTCTCTGCGACCGTCCTTTATTTATACAATATACATTTATTTACACTTTAATTACATAATATTTCAACCCATGCAAAAACACGAAATGAAGCGTTATCTTCATCATTTCAGGATGTCCAAAGAACGTTATTCCCCAAATCCTGATCTGAAGCACTGATGTTTATTTCATCATGTGGTTGGATGCTATATACGTTTGATATGCAGATATATAAGTGTTAATGTAAAGTAAGTTTGGCGCCGCTGTATTCAACGCCAGTGTTTCTTAGTATTTCTCTGAACTGTGTAACACAGTGTTTTTTCAAGGTGTTTTTCCTGGACTTTAGAACCATAAAGTGAGTGAATGATTAATTTCGCTGCAGAAATGAGACTTGAGCTGAACCGAGCTGAACACTTTCTCACAGCGACCGGATCAAACATACAGCAACTAATAACTCTATAGTAGCCTTTAGTTGAGAAGACCCGCTTCTGTCCATCTTTTAAGTCTAGAAATCTATAACTTGAGTTGATCAGGACGGCGCATGCTTGGTCAGCGATGGAGGAAAGCAAGGTAAGAGAAACTCTCTTAACGATAAAACGTCAAACGAGGAGCAATTTCACCTGAATCTTCTTTTTTTTTTTTTCTATGACAGACTGATCACGTAACCCCGCCCACAACCCCAAACAAAGCCACGCCCTCTCCGCCAAGGTCCGATGAACGGCCGAGTGAGTGCAACCGTTATTTTTGAACGTTCGAAACGTTCTAACGCTTTCCTGGCCACGTTAAGGCTTCATTTTAACATCAAGTGAGACGTTCCTTCGTACGATGTAGCAAACATTTTGTGAATGTTCTCGAAACGTGTTAGACGAACGTCCTGAAATGTTCGATAAACCGTTTTTTGCGTGATGATGTCATCAAGCACTAATTATGCATACAGCCTCAAACTGATTTAATTACAGCAGAGCACAATATTACATCACGTAATGGTATTTGTCGTCCCACAGTCTTCACTATGCCAGAAACCAGTTTACGATGATGTTTAAAAATGTCGGCAAATAGTCACTAATTAAACAAGTGTTCGGTTAAGTGTCAGCCTCTACATATGTGCTTCTTGTAATTAGTGAGGATGTGTATAAACAGCCTTTTAATGACCAGAGTAATAAGACTTTTAGCCTTAAGATGTTTCTTGAATTCGGTTCCTGATGAGTGGCTGTAGTTTGTGTATAAGGTGAGTGTTTCTGTCTGTTTTGGTCCTGCAGTGGGTTTGAGCAGCCCGGAGTTACTAAAAGAACTGAAACAACCGCACGCGCTCAAACACGTCCCGCTCACAAGGGACTGACCACGGTCTTCTGCGGACGAGGACGACAGGTCAGACCTGCAAGGCTTTGATTGTTCACCGAGTGTCCACGGCCGCTGTGTAACGATCGGATATTTTTTTCAAATTGTGTTTCAGAATCAGGAGGAGAGTCAGACAAAAAGCCTGCACTGAGAGGCCGGCGGTCACAGTGACCGTTCGGCGGGGATTACAGCTGATTGGCCGTTTGAGCCGCCTGTCAGGGATAAGCCCCGCCCCCTGGGTGGAGCTGCTCTGGTTATGAGGATCTTCCACATGTTTGTGTGCGAGTGTGAACGCAGTCTGAGGTTTCAGCAGTGTGTGTGTGTCATGTCAGATATGAAATAAAATGATGATGTGTGTGTGTGTGTGTGTGTGTGTGTGTGTGTGTGTGTGTGAATTTGAATTGAAATTAATGGAAAAGTCTACTGAATTGCATTTGAGAGGAGTTTAACAGTAATACAGGAGAAGTTTGATTAGTAGAACAGACCGCTTCTGTATGTGTGTCACAACCAATAAACTTCATCATAATTTGGAATAATTTTGTCAATTTATTCTCAGATTAGACCCAATTCTTTTAGTTCAACACTGTCTAGACAATCAACAACCGTCAAACAGATTCTAATAAAGATATATTTTTATAGAATGGATCGTTTAATATAATATACAATATATTTTGTATGTATAAGTAAAACTATATATGTGTGTGTGTGTGTGTGTGCCAGCTTTCTAAATGTTAAGAGACGTGTTTGCTTCAAATGGTTTATTTTCATTTAATATAATGAAATATAAATGAAATTGTCATTTCTACAGGGAACATTTCAAAAACATTTAATATCATGCAATGTTTTAGCATTGGTGTTATTTTTTTAATTCTAGACTTTTTTCCATTTTTATTTATTTTTTAAGCAATTTTGTCTGCCATTTTTATTCATTTTTAAATGTCTATAGTCTTTTATTGTTTATTTTTTATTATTATTAGTTATTTTAGTACTTTGACTTAAACTGAGCCAAAATGGCAAATATAAAAAATATAATTAAAGTTACCTGAAATAAAATGAAAATTTTTCTCTTTTTTTAATTACCATTATGGTTTAGTTTAACTTTTTTTTTTAATTTATAGGTAAAATGAATTGTATTATTAATTTATAGCTATTATCAACAGCAATAACCCTGGTTTCTGGAAGCCCTCCACGTTGTGTGTTTTCGGACTCACGTCAGATTGAGGTATTTCCGTGTCATGTTTGCGCAGCGGTTCAAAGGTCACGCAGCTCTGAGCTGGTCTCTGATCTCCAGGAGTGTTAGCGAGCGTGTCGGAGGACGAGAGAATGCCATCTCTTCTGCGTCGCTGTGTGCTGAGCGCGCTCCTGATGAGTCTGCTGCTGTTCCTCAGCTCTCTGTGGCTGCGTGAGTGAACCCGACCTGTCTCACACACACACACACACACACACACACACACACACTGAGTAACCGCGTGTCTCCTGGTTCTGTCCAGCTCAAGGAAGTGTTCAGACCTGTGAGCAGTCGTGGAGGCCCTGTCTAAGCGCGTGTACCGTCAACCAGACAGGTGAGAGTCAGGGCCAGATCTTGAAAATCTGTCCAAAAGCAATATTGATATCCAATTCAGATTAGATCACGAAATCCAATCGTGGTTCCTGGGTTTCTGTTCTTCAAAGTCCCAGCAGAAAGGTGCACTTCTGGGCGAAAATGTAATAAAACTTTAAAACTTTTTGTAGCATGAAATGTCAGCGTCAAAAACATCATGTTTAATTTAAAGTAGTGCTGTCAAATGATTTTTGTTTACATATGTTTGTATATATAAATACAAACAGATTGTACTGAAACTGAGCTGATCTAGAATAATGAAATACCTTTAACTGAATCTTTACACTTCACTCTATTCTCCTCTTTGATTCTGTTCAGTGCTTTCATACAATCTGTACTATATTATAAATAAAGGTGACTTGGCATTGATTTTAAGAACAATATTTATATATTAAATATATATTTATAAATATATACAGTACAGTAACATTATATGTGCGTAATAGCACGCATCACGTATATAAAATGTAAACAAGAATTTATATTTTGTATGTGAATAATTGTTTGACAGCATTAATTTCAAGTTTTGGTTTAACTCTAACTGTAAACTTGTTGGAACCGTCATTAGAGATGGAGCAGTCAGAAGTAGTTACGTGTGTGAATGCTATGCAGAAGTAGACTGCAAAACTCTCTTTTATTCCCATCAGCATGTCCCTTCAGGGTCTCCGTAGAGCACAAAAATTGAAAAAGTGCGTGTCCGATTCAGTATTGCTTTGCAAAACCTGCACAAGAGTAAGATGGGTCATCTGATTCCGTATAGCGAAGCATTTCCAAACCCAGATCATTCTGATCCAGATGACCCTTTCTGAGCTCCTGGCCCTGGAGACTCCACACTTTAACCGTTCACTCGCTGACTCTGTGACGACCAGGTGGCTCCGCTGCCCTTCCTGAGAGCTGGGAGGAAGTGACATCATCGGAGAGTGTGCCGGGCAGCACTTCCAGGTGTCCCGCCTCCTGTCGCACCTAAACTCCGCCCTCGGCCCCGCCTCCGACGTGCTTCTGGATCCCTATCTGCTCTGCTGGGAGGAGCTCATCAAGTATGAATTATATTGGGCGCATCCATCTGAAGCTTTCTGGATGGATCAGCAAATAGGCTCAAAACAAGTTATAAAAAGATGCACTTTTTGTGCGCTATATTGCACAAAAATAATGCACGTTTCCATATGCCTTCTGCATTGGGGACTGCATTGTTTTTTACAACTGTAGATCATCTGGTCTATTTATATATCTATCATTTGCAATGAATCTAAAAAACGGCATACATTCCAAAGAAATGCGTATGAATATATAGCATCATCACAATAAATTTTAAGACTAAACAGCAATTTGTAGATTTTTATATTCTAAATTTATCAGATGTAGCAGTAAGATGTCTACACCCACATTCATAGTTTTAAATGAATTGCATTAAATTCATATTATTGGATAAATTAATATTGCATTTTTGTTTATTTTCTGCTTTGCTTTTAATGTTTTTATGAGCTGTAATCTTGCCTGTGAACTAATTTTGTGCCATTTGCCTTTTAATTGTAATGAAGCAGTGCATAGCAAAGGTGAAGGAGATGTAGATATTCTAAAAAAATTATAAATGAATCGACATGCATCGGTATCGGCAGATAATCGGTGAAAACGGTGATGCATCTTCTCACATAATGTTTGTGTTCTGTGCTGCAGGTTCATGGAGGCTCTGGGCCCTTTGGTGGGGTTCTTCACTCATAAAGTTGAGGAGAAGATCACGCTCATCAGACAGCTCGCGATGGAAGAATTCGCCAGACAGAGCGAGACAGCCAATGGCGCGTGGCCCCGCCCCCTCCGCACGCCTACCGCTCCGTGCGCTCCATGCTGGAGGCGGAGCTCCAGAGGGGCGTGGTCTCATTCGACACGCAAACACCTTCCGGTAGTCGAACTTTGCTCCGCCTCCACCGTTCGTTACTATGGCTACAGCTGCTCCTGGAGAAGCTGGGGTCGGGCGCGAGGGGCGGAGCATGGGCGAGCTCTGCGCGACAGCGTACCTGGAGGTTTTGGCGCGCATCACCCCTGGCTCGTGCAGCGCGCGGCAGAGCTGGTGTTTCACGCGATGCCCGGCGGCGCGCGTTCCTGCGGCTGGTGTGCGTGCGCACGCAGGAGGAGGCGGAGCCTGTCATGCGCGTCGTCGTGGCGGCAATCCGAGAAATTCACCAACGGACTCAGAAAGAGCTGGAGGTCAAAAACATGTTGGACTTGCCTTAACACACACACACACGCACACACACTCCCGCGACACGAGAACGCTTCTGAAGTTGTTTTAATGGGAAATATAGAGAATGTGAATCTACGTCGCGCCGCCATTTTCGGAGGATCACCCTCTGCTGTGAAGGCCGAAGATCGGTTACTTTTTGATTTGTTAATGACAAACAATGGTGAGATTTTTCACAATCACGACAGAGAATCAAAATCCCGCCCTGGACTCAATAGTGGAGGGTGCGATCCTTTCAAAATGGCGGATGAGCAGTTTTCCAGAACTCCACTTGGCGTGACGTCATCACGTTCTCTACAGCATAGGGGTAGATGACGAATATATATTAGAGCGTGTCCTTTAGTGTGAAAAAACTTAACACAAATAACATGAGTTACAATTTTTTTTTCAATGTTAGACTTTGTTTTCACACCGTAGGACGTTAATACGTCCTTAAGGTGAGAGCGGCTATTTAACTTGAATGTGCAAGACTTCCGGTGTCCTGACATCTTATCCTACCCACAGGATTTACCGCGCATTTTTAACATAATTAATCTGTTTGCGTTATTGTAAGAGGTGGGTTTGGGGTACCTGAACAACACGTAATAACTTTATTTGCATTACTGAAGGCGTAGACGTTAATAAACCATCATTTAACGGGTAACTTTTTTTTTTGTTTTGTAACCTTTTTTTTGTTTTGTTTTTTTGTCTCAGTACAAAACAGCTCGTTATGCTGCTTGATATTGCAAACTGACATTTTGTTAATATACTGTATTAATTTATTATAATATTCATGAAAGTGCTGGTTTGCGGTCAAAGAACTACTGCGTTATTCTCCTCAGAGGCCAACTTCCGGACCGGAAGTCTCGCACAACCACAGAAAAACCTTCACTTCTGTGCTGCTTAAGGTGGATATAAACTGATATATAAAGTCTGGCTTGTTTATGTGTGTGATCCAAAAAAAGGTGTATATTTATTATGTGTATCAGTACACACACATACATACTGTGTATAATTTGAGAATATTTACTTGTATTTACATGTATATATGTATATATATATATATATATATATATATATATATATATATATATATATATATATATATATATATATATATATATATATATATATATATATATATATATATATATATATATATATATGTGTGTGTGTGTGTGTGTATGTGTATATATAGAGAGAGAGATTTTAGCCCTCGCTAGGGTTTTTAGCCCACGTTGCTATGTGGTTGCTAGGTGTTTTCTTGTTTCTCTGTGAGTCTGTGTTCTTCTGGTCAGGTGAAATGTTCTCGTCTGAACACTAGATGTCGATGTGTTCCTAGTTTTGATTTTATATATATATATATATATATATATATATATATATATATATATATATATATATATATATATATATATATATATATATATATGAAGCACAATTTCTCAGGGAAATCTCATTAATAGATCTCGCATAAAGTGCATCAGTGTTTGTTGCTCAAGCAGACAATAAAAATACTCAGTGTTACTCTTAATGTAGCAGCTTTGTCATGCATTAAGAGAGCATTAAAATGGGCGTTCAAAGCAGCTCAGATCGATCTTTGATGATGAAATGTTTCAGTTCACAGACTTTAACATCTCAATTTGAGCCACCGTTCAGGCCTCAGATTGTTTCCTGGGATGTTTTCTCGGGGAACATCTTAAAAGCAAGAGTCTCCACTGTTTCTCAACCGCTGGGTCGCGACCAATACATGCTGCACAGGTCTGATCCGAGACCACGGTGAACATAAACAAGTCCACACAACCAGCTGTGTGCAGAGTTAAGATAGGAAGAGGTAAAACAAACAGACTTATCAGAAAACACTAGTGGCTGATGCCAAAGGTTGCGTTTCCAATCCAACCTGAGCATGAAAACCAGACGCTGTTGAGCGACCAGAAATCAGAGCCCTAAAGCACAACCATCTCCAGGCTTTAAGCGTGATTTTCTGTCCTGTAGGATCAGATCTGGAAGTCCAGCTGCGGAGCTTTTCATTACATAAGATGATAAAGCTCTCAGTGCGTACATCAGCCATATACCTCTGTCTTTGAGAAGAAAAAATGATGGCTTCCATGTGATGGCTTCATATTGCAATGCATAAGACATGCGTGATGTTCGTGTTCATCTACAGTCACTGCGTTTTAAAAACGAGACCTCTGAAATGTTTGTTAAACACAAAATGTTTTTATTTCCTGTTTCCATTTTTCATTTATAATGATAATCATTTGTTTTTCGAATATAAGTTTCACAATTTTCATGTCAGGCAATATATAACAGTATATTCAGGATATTTAATAAGATACATCTAGTTTCTGAGCAGTGTTTTTACAGAGAGTGAAGAAAGAATAAGACACCGTGTCACTATGAAGGACAGATGAGAACCGGGATGAGTCTGAGCTATAGAAGTCACCCGCGAGAAATCAAAGTGACGAGCGTGTCGCGTTATCGGTGTGGAGAGAAACACAGACGGGGACAAAGAGCTCAACGGTGCCGTCAGTGTGTGTGTGTGTGTGTGTGTGTGTGTGTGTGTGTGTGTGAGTGAGTGGAAAGCTCTCCAGTGAGGTTCTCGTCGCGCAGGTGTGTTTGTCGTCGTGTCGTCGTTGCTTTTGTCCGAAGAGCGCGCCCACATCTGGGACATTTCGCAGACAAAACACACCAGTCACTTAAAAAGCACTTTGCTTTTTATGGAAGCCCGTTTACGCCATGTATGAGAACGGAATTATGTCGAGTTCGATTTGGAATTATGACATTATTAGGAGATCAAAAGTTGAGTTTGTGATGGCATGTGTTGAAACGACGACTTAAAGTCGGGATTATAAGACTTCACGAGTCAGAACTGTGAGTGTGAACCAAGTTAGGGCTGTGAGGTAAAAACCTAAGATGAGATTCGAGATTATGACACAAACAGTCGATAAAAATTGACATAATTATGACTTTAACAGTCAAAATGTACATATTAAGTCGTAATTATGAGATACAAATTCAACGTGATTAAATTTACGAGTTTAAAACTTGCACTGATCAATTATGAGATACTGTATAAAAACTATGACGTGCTGTAAAACTCAAAATTATGACATTAAAAGTCAGAGTTACGTCATCCTAAATCATGATGATGAGATGAAGTCGATTTACAAAATCAAAATGGTTTGACTGTTTCGATTTAGAAAATTTCTGTTAGCGATTACCGCACTGGTCACAATTTCGTCATAATTAATGACCTAAGCTTAGTGCAGTCAATTTGTTCGGCTTCGTGCGACACCCTCCCAAAGCAAATTACTGTTGAAACGACTGGATTTCGCCTGGAGCGCCGCGCCTAGCAACCTGACCGCGGGACCACGGCTCGACGAGTGAGATCACGGATGACGTCACGTGTCGTTTCCACGGCAGTGATGCGGCAAATTTATGCCTGCTCGGTTTTTTTCGTCTCGGAAAAATGAGTGATGCGCGTGATCTACACAGACACGTTCGGACGCGTCGCTGCTGCGCCTCGAGTACAGAAGTGGGAAGTGATGTGCAATAATTCGATTTACCGTATCTTAAAAACATACAAAATCTATTCCGTGACGTAGAGCGGTCAGGCAGCACACGTGAAGTAGATCGAAGTAAACGTACGGCAGGCAGCGTAAGTTTAGCTAGTTATTAGTCACTGCTCTGTGTAAACATTGAACCGATCCCAACATCAGGCCGTAAGTCGCGTGCTGATGGGTGACGGGTGGACTAGTGACGTTCATTTAAAAGTTCGGCCGCGCTTGGCTCTTTTTATTTTTCCCCACACACTTTTCTAACACACACCCTCCAATGTTTCAAACGCACAACACTGTGGCAGTAACCCAATAGAAACACGGCACATTCACTACTGGGGGCGGAATGAAGGAACACGGATGAGAAATTAAACACAGACGGCGCCCGCGCGTCGGCAGGCTAGTGGTTCGCTAATAAGCACTACGCTAATGTGTCGCTCGCAAATCAGGAGTCTGACTTGTCCGTTCGACTCGAATCCCTTGAACATCCAAATGTCAAATCACGTGATAAAAATCTAAGAGTCTACCAAAGCTAAGAAGAAACGAACTGAAGTATGCAGCTAATGTTTGCGTCATATTTCCGCTGTGCTAACGGGCGCTAACCCATGATGTGCTCAACAACAAATAAATTAAAAAATACTTTTTTGGGGGGGAAGAAAACACATTTGTTCATTCATCTACTTGGATCGGATAATTTTAATCTTTTTTTTTTTATTATTATTTTGCGCTTTTCTTGGTAACTACTCTCATTGTCAACTACATCAGATTCTGTATTATTTACAAGTATTAACAGTACACTCACGGACCAGAAGGTATTGCTGTGTACACGTTTAGAAAGATAGGTCTAACCGTTCCGGACGACATATGCTATCGGTCGATTGGGCAAATAAATTAATGGTGAACTGATATGGTGCAGCTTGAAGCTGATTGGCTAATGCGAGTGCAATCTGAGCATGTGCAGAACGTCAGCCAATCGTTTCTTTGCTCTCGTGTGTGTGTGTGCGTGCATTCGTGTACATTACAGTGTTACAAAAGTGTCTTCACAAACATTGTCATGTATATAAAAAATAAAAACCACAAATCCGATAATAAATAAATAAATAAATAAATAACATTATAAATGTACCTTAATTAAGTAAATAAATAAAACTGATATCAAGTTAAGAGAATGATATGTGACAGATATGAGTCGATTACAGTCTGTGACAATTTTTATGGCTCTGATTATGTTAATTGATCATATGTGCGCATTCCTACAGATTTTATTTTATGAATGATCCTGAATTTGACCTAATTTGTGTTAAACGCTCAGTAGCATAAAAGCCATTATATAGACTAAACGAGTGAATCCAGGTCACATTTTAGCTTGATATTAAAAGAAAAGGTAAGGAATTATATTTTGCATATAGAAGATACAGCCTGTTTTCAATTTTCCACCTCGTGGTGTTATTTTGGGAGCACGTTGTCTTTATGCGAAATATAATTTCTCGGCAGGTTTAGGATGGTTGTGGTTCTTCTGAATTCACTGGATTGTTCGTGATGATCGTATCTGGAGATCTAGAAAGGCTTGATGATGTTCTCCTGCTCTCTTGATTTTACTTTGGAACGATATCAGCTGGATATGACGACAGTCAAGAGTACTCAAAACACACAGAGATACAAAGAGCGCTTTGCAGCGCACACACACACACACACACACACACAGAAACCATCGCGTAGACAGGAGAATGGGGAGGACAGAATACATTAAACACTTTGAGATATGAATGACTCCTACCATCTCCTGTGTGTGTGTACGTGTGTGTGTGTGTGTGTGTGTGTGTGTGTGTGTGGCAGATGCAGTTGCTCTCGCTTTGTTGATGCGCAGCTTAAAGATTACTGTGCAGCGGCGAACTTGTCTCTTTCGCTGATCTTGAACTGAGTGCTAGAGTTGATCTTACACTCCACGTTGAAGTCCGTGTTGAAAGAGAGGTCTGTGAACTTCACAGCCACCAGGGGCTGAGAATAATTCACCTGCAACACACACAAAAGAGCGGTTACACACCAATGTAATCTCGCGGTGTGTGTGTGTGTGTGTGTGTGTGTGTGTGTGTGTGTGTGTGTGTGTGTGTGTGTGTGTGTGTGTGTGTGTGTGTGTGTGCGTGTGTTCTTGCCTGTGCTCTCTTGCCGTAGTACGGATAGTACATGAGATTGAAGGTTCCGTTTGGAGGGAAGTATTCGACTGAGGCGTAGGTTTCATTCGCCTGAGACATCTTCTGAGCCTTGTGATGAAAAATCAATGAGATATTTATAACAGCGTAGCAGATACTGATGTAAAATGATCTGAATGTCAGTCATCGCTCCGGTAATATGAGACTGAAATTATCTAAACATATAATGCAGTGCTGACTGAGAGCTGAAGAAATAAAGGCTCCTCAGAAGATGTGAGATGTTTTGGAGGAGCAGTGAAAGTAAAGCTCCTCAAAAGATCCTGATGATCAGATTCTTCCAGAAAACGATTGATGGAGAATCGAGTAAAGTCGATCTGGAGATATGACCGCAGTTATTCTGACCATTACTTGATCAGAATCAGTTCAGATCCGACACCAGAAGCAGAAGCTGAAGAAATGCGCTAAAAGTGCTTTGATTGGTTCAAACACTCTAAAACCGGGGTCATCGAACTTGATCCCGGAGGTCCGGTGTCCTTCACTTTCCTCAACAGACCTGCCTGGAAGTTTCCCCAGTAAGGTGTGTTTGATCAGGGTTGGAGCTAAACTCTTCAGGACGCAACTCGGTGACCCCGCTCTAAAACTATCGATCGGACAACGGAGACTGATCACGTTCATCTTTTAAAAGTGACGAAACACTCTAAGTCTACTAACCACAGAATGCGTAGGGGTTAAGCACTAGTTAAAGCCTGTGCTGTACTAGTTTAAGATGTGCACTAGTCTAAGGATAGGGATGCTAAAGGCCCCGATATACTTCAAACAGACTTCTTTTTCGTTCGTCGTTTGAGGGCTGAAAGAAGTTTGAAAATGTTGAGCGACGGTACACTGCTTGCGATCATCCTAAGCCCCCCCGCTGCTGGAGGCGGGGCTTAGATTAACGTTTAAAAGTTTGATTAAAAACAAAGGTTTATTAATCGTACACCTTTTAAATTCGCTTTGGAAGACGAAGTACGACAGCAGCAGTACGGTGTAATGTTCATTCGCTTGCTACCTCTCCTCCTTTTCGAGCTTTGCTGTATTTTCTTTGTACGAATTAATTGTTTCCGCAGTTTTTGAAGTCTCTCCTCGAGCGACCGTACAGATGCGGATGTATCTGTGGCAGCTCAGGTACGTACGTAATGACTCGGAGACGCTGTTCTCTCGTGAAACGAACCGTGAGAAAAATTGCACGTCAAAGAAGGCGGAGTTTCAGGACACACCCACCGATTGCGTGACCGTCTCGGACCAATGGTAGCTCGGAGGTGTTTAGGAGCTGAAACGAACTCCCCAAAGAGTTCAAACGACCAAAACGATCTCAAAACGAACTTCATTTTGCACTGATTTTGTTCGAAGTGACGTGATTTCAGTTTGTCCTTCGATTTCAATTGAAGTATATCGAGGCCACAGACTACGATTTCTTACCAGCTCGTCTCCTTCTTTATATCCCTGAGGGATGCAGTGAACAAACATTACAGATGAAATTTGTGCTGGACAGGCTGTTCGTGATGAAGCTCAGGAAGATCTCACTCACCTTCGCTGAACAGGAGACGAACGGAGACTTTCCGTCGCTGCTCGGCTGCAGTCCGATCACCTGCAGGAGAACATCATCTTCATTCAGACCAAGGATAACCCATCTGATCTAGCTTTACTTTATTACGTCTATGTTCATGCATTCTACAACAGCTTCAAATGTCAACTTGAAATGTCCAAAGACGAGCAGCACAGAAGAGCTTGTCGTTTACGGAAACTTGTTTCCACCCCGGGCCAGGAATAAAAAGCGTGGAGTAATCCTTACTAGTTCGCATCCCTCAAACTGGACTTTTTTGGTTGAAGTTGCGAGATACAAAACGCAGAATTGCAAGATCGCTCAGAATGCAGAGAAGCAATCTTAATTATGAGATATGAATCTGAATTGTGAGGCGTGAATACAAAAAGATGAGGAGAATGAATGCCTAACTGTAAGGGGAAGGTGTCTGAATCATGAGATAGAAATGCAGGATTCTGAGAAAAGGTCTACACTGTAAGATATAATTGCCAAACTATGAGATAGAAATGTAAAATTGAGAGAAAGTCTTAATCAATGCACAATTATGAGATATAAATACTGAACGCTGAAACCGAGAGATATCAAAGAGATAGAAAGGCTGAATGCTGGAAAGAATGATGTATTTAGTTTTTTGAGATGGACCCTGAAGGTGAGCTGTAGTTGTGTATTGTTACCCGGTTGAGTTTGATGAGCACGCAGGGTTTTCCGTCCTGGTAGCCGTACATGCGGTCCTCCAGCCCGGAGCAGCTGCCCAGCATGGTGCGGTTGAACTGGCAGGAGCGCTTGGGGTTGTTCCGCACCTCTCCGCTGTCCTCCTGGATGAAGTACTGGTCCGGGACGCAGGCGTCGTTCTTCACCGCCTGCTG